>NC_137874.1:3492736-3497736 GCF_963924005.1 Protomyctophum bolini | reverse complement strand
GCCCCCACATAAGCCCTTATTGGCCCCCCAAGCCCTTATTTGCCCACCAAATAAGCCCTTGTTTGCCCCCACACAAGCCCTTATTGGTCCCCCACATAAGCCCCTATTGGCCCCCTCAAGCCCTTATTTGCCCCCACATAAGCTCGTAACTTTTTTATTTTGCCCTTTCCCTCAAAAATAAAAATATATTTTTTTTTGGGAAAGGGCACTTTCTAAAAAAGGGCAGGTGCTCAAGCCCCCCTAGCCCCCCCCCCCCCCCCCCCCCCCTCTGCACGTGCCTGCTAAGATTTTAATGATAATGTAACTGTAACTAGAAAAAGTGGCACAGGTCATGTTGTGGCCTCCTGGTGGCGCTATGTAAGTCGCTCTGGCTCAAGAGCGTCTGCTAAATGCCTGAATTGTAAATTGCTATAATAGGCAGGGTCGGCCTTAGGAATCTGGAGGCCCATTTCAAGACCAAATATGAGGCCCCCATATACCTATGACATAATTATTTTGTTGATACAGCCGTATAATTATTGATGAATAGTTTGTCTGTTCAATATCACACGCAGCCATTACTCTCGACAATTAGCAACAACACCTTTCCTCATTCTGTCGTCCCTTCACAATGAAAGTGTCTCCCCTTTACCTCCCAATGCTGCACATTTTACCATGTTATTTACATAAAATAGGTGTAACTTTACTAACTTAGCATTAACATTGTGGGAGAGAGCAAGGCAGTGAGTGAGCGAGAGAGAGAGAGAGAGGGCCAAGAGTGGCGGGGCTTGACTGAGGGGAATCAGTGCATTTATTATGTGAGTACAATGCAAGGAATGAGTGCATTCGCCATGTATCTGAAGGAAGCCTGATCTAACCACTCTTAGATTTTCTCCAGTTTATCCCTGAGTTTAAGTTTACCCTATTGTTTTAGGATTTGTTTATTTAGCCTTATTGGGGTTTAGGGTTAATTCACCCCATGGCTCCTCATTTAGCCAGTGGCAGGTTTTATCACTAGCTCGTGGCTTCCTGGGAGGTTTATGTTTAGAGTTGGGATTTAGGTAGGTTTAAGTATTTGGTCTATTCTTTAAAACTAGATATTTTTTTGTTATTTGAGTTTTTACTGTTTCCATAAAAATAAAAAAGACCAAGTCTTTTCAGGACTGCTTGGTCCTTTAAATAACAAAAGATCAAAGAAATAAATATACAATAAAGAGAGTTCCACCGTGTTCAGTTTGGAACATACAGACACAGGTTTGTGTTTCCACCGCATTGTGTTGGACGGAACAATTGTCATTGTTTGATGCCTCGCTGAATGGTTAGAGAGTCTGTCTGGAGAGGAGGAGTCTCCTGAGGTTTGAATCTCTATAAGTGATGCTGAGAGGTGGCTCACCATCAGGTGGGATCAGATGTTGATCCATCATTTCTTGATCTTTCTGCTGTTCCTTCGTCTGGAATGTGGTCACGGTTGTTGTCGTCTGGTTGCCATGGCTGCCAGTTCCCACCTGATGTCGTGTGGGAGTTCTGATTGGTCCAGAGCGTACTGAATAACTTCTAGCTTACATAACGTCTTAAGACAAGGACTCTAGTCTAAGATGAACAGCTCATCAGAGTTAGTGTGATCTCCTTTGTTTCCTCCAAAGAGGATGATACGATCTCCCACAATGCAACAGCACATACCATGCATTGGACATGGTCCTTTCCACTTGGGCTCAACCTTCTTCCAGGACAAGGTCTCTGGACTGAATTTCCACACATCATTGATGTTCTGGTTACCGTTGCTGCCACCAAATATGTACAGCTCTCCATTGTAGATAAATGCTGAATGACAACAGCGTCCTTCTGGTAGAAGTTGTGCAGAAGGTGTGTCCAGCCAGTCGTTGGTCTCTGTGTCAAACACTCTGATTGTTTTGTAAACCCCCTGCAGGTACCCCCTCCAGCCCCCGAATACAAACATCTTTTTCCTGACGATTGTGGCAGAGTGATGTTGTGAATCAGGAGGTGGAGTTCCTCTGGTGTTAATTAAAGTCCAGACCATTGTGCTGGTGTCCAACTTGTACATGTCATTAGTGTATCCCGTCAGCTTGGTGTGTCCTCCATGGATAAACATGACCTTCTCCAACACACAGGCTGAGTGGTTGCTCCTCTCCTCTGGAACAGTCCCAGAAACCCTGGGTTGGAACCATCTGTGGGAGTCAACATAAAATGCATAAAGCACATTGCAGTAAGAATGGCCTCCCCAGATGTAGACTGTATCTTCCACCAACACAGCTGTGTGGCCCCAAAGCTTGGATGGAACCTCAAGGTGACCGTCTCCTCTTCCTGGTTCCACTGGAGGTAACTTCTTCCAGCATAAAGACACTGTGTTGAAGACATGGACATCCATCTGCTCCATGTTGTTTAAGGTCCCTCCATCACAGTAGCCTCCAAAGGAATACAGTTTGCTTCTCACTGCTACAGCAGCATGACAGGCTCGCTTTGGTCCTCCTGCTTTGGAAACGGTCCAAGACAACATCACTCTGTCTGTCTGTCTGTCTGTCTGTCTGTCTGTCTCGCTCGCTTCTCTCTCTCTCGACGTCTACAGTCCTTTTCAACACGATGCATCATCTTATATCTTCTGCTGTGAAATCACACGAGACACAAACGGTTGCCATGCATGCCTTAACGACGACAATTAGTGCAGCTGTTCTTCATCTGCACCCTTTGAACTCTATTGCTATATTTATTACTTAATTGCGGCTACCTTGGGGTCTATGGATCTATGGGTCTTCCACACGTATAGCATAGTGTATAGTTTATAATATAGTTTAATTATATAGATATTCCACTGTTACGTTCTTAGCTTACGCATGTTTCATGATAAATGCTTTTGATGTGATGTATTCCCATGCTTTTTTGTTCTTGCTTAATGTAAGACTAAGTCACTCTGGATTAAGAGCGTCTGCTAAATGCCTAAATTGTAAATTGCTACAGCGTTCCCTAACACTGAGCTGTGTTGTATTTTGAGGCTGTGTGTGTGTGTGTGTGTGTGTGTGTGTGCATGCGCGCGTGCGCGGAATGTGCTCAAGCTGACTGGCTGAGCACGGAATGTGATGTATGGTGATAACAGTGCCGCTCACGTCACGCGGGTGTGATATTTTTATCCATATCGCTGTGTGAGAGACAGTCGACTGAGCAACTCAAAGTGATGCGGAATGACAAGCATTTTGCATTCTGGCTCTTTGAGGGGAGCTAGCGCCCCCTATGGCCAGCTTGGTGTGTTTGTGCATGTGTTCAGAGGCCAATGTGAAAAGGGTGCCATTTGTTCTTACACCATTGATTGGATGATTTGAGGCATTTTGTTCCAAAAATGTGTTTTGCAAAAATCCACCTGTTGGTGGCGCTATAGCAGGCCAAGGGTGGGATATATTCCTCAGCCTAGTAGGAAAGTCTGTGACAGATTTAACGTAAATGGCATGCTGCGTTCATGATTTGATCGGGTTAACGGTGCCGGAGATTAGCTGTTCACAGACGGACGGACACATGGACGGACGGACGGAGTGCAAAACATACGACTCTCACCATGAGACAAAAATCCTACCCGTGCTCTTATCATCGTACAGATTCATCATACAGCATCTCCTTCCGGCCAATCACAATTTGCGTCCTCACCTTCGTCATCGATGTTTGTGTTACGCAATGATTGTGTTTATTTACACTATGACGTACAATTCTCCATTCATTGTCAATGGGAATTTAATGTTTGTGTATAGGACAAGGTTTGTGCACACACACTAAAAGCAGGACATATGAAAAACTATAAGTAAGATTAACATGCACTGAACATGCATCAAACAGGTCATAGACATAATTATCTTGTCCCCACTGTCAAGTGACAATATCAAAATAGCATAACATAAGAAGTGAGATGTGCAAACACAGGAAGCGAACGCAGCTCGTAAATTGCAATAACATTTTTTAAGTTAAGTTTTTTTTAAGTTAAGTTGTATTTAGTGTGTGTGTGTGTGTGTGTGTGTGTGTGTGTGTGTGTGTGTGTGTTTTAAGATTTTTTTTTTTAAAGTTACGTTTTTTTAAAGATTTTTTTTTAGTGTGTGTGTATATGTGCGTGCCTGTGTGTTTTATTTCTTTTTAAGTTTTTTTTAAGATAAGTTTTTTTTAAGTTAAGTTTTGTGTGTGTGTGTGTGTGTGTGTGTGTGTGTGTGTGTGTGTGTGTGTGTGTGTGTGTGTGTGTGTGTGTGTGTTTTAGTCAGGCTTCTATAGTTAGTGCTCACTGCATTCGCAATCACTGCGTTTGCAATAATACGATGGATTGTGAAAATAGCCAATGAATCTGTAGACACACATAGCTACTACTCAACAATATATATGAGACACCCCCTCCTTCTCCCTGTCTGTCAGTAATGTGGGCCATTCATCTTCAGTGCCCTGCATTGCTCTTCTCCTACCTCACAGGGGCGCTGCTGTTTTGGCGCTGGTCTTTCCAGTTCCCACCCACAGAACCCCTCGTTTGGCCTGCCTGTGAGGCTGTGACCTGGCTCCCAAACTCATGTCCAAATGAGAGAGCGAGATAGAGAGAGTCGAGAGGCAGGCAGGCAGGCAGGCTGGCTGGCTGGCTGGCTGGCTGGCTGGCAGGCAGGCAGGCAGGCAGAGGGGGAGAAAGAACGAGGGAGAGCGGTAAGAGAGAGAAAGAGAAGGCTTTCCTGTTACCTTTATTTGTAGTTGTTACGTCCCCACCAAAGAGGTCCAGGTGTTATTTTGTGCTAAAGTGCATTATTGGCTATTTTTGGCACATTTTTTGTGCTAATTCGCTTATTTCCATCGAAATAAGTAGTAAAGTGTGCCGCTTGGGATACTATTTTCATTTTGAAGCTACGGTATATACAAAATAAATTATTTTTGAGCGATGGATATAAGCGAATTAGCACAACAACCCAATGCCCCAATTCCATTAAATTCAATGAGGGCTTATGGTAGGAGAAATAGCCAATAATGCGCTTTTGCCCAAAATAACACCTGGACCT
>NC_137874.1:3482736-3490236 GCF_963924005.1 Protomyctophum bolini | reverse complement strand
AATGCCAGCCAACCTCGCAGTCAGCAGGATGGGGCGGCGGGCTATAGGCCTAGAGGCTTGTGTGAGACAGTGAGACTGATTCCATTACTGTACCACAATCGAGACAATGCGTGTCCTCCACCAAGCCAATTGAAGCCAGACTGAATCACTTTACCATGAAACGCACTAAATATATGCGATGCAAAAAACATGAAGCAATGTCATAGCTGGGATTCCATCCTGGCTCTCGGGTGGAAGGGTGAGGACAGCCTCTCTAAAGGGAAATGACAGCCACTTATTTCACAGGCCAGACAAGTTTGAGGTTCTCACGAGTCGACCGATGTTGTGACAGTGAGGGTGCAAACTGGCACAGGTTCTTCTTTAAACTAATAAATCTACCATGTCTGCACTCTGGACTGGGAGGACAAGTACTTCCAGTCTGCAGCTTGTGTTCACTGTGTGAGCCACATGCAGGACCATAGTGGTGGGTCTGGCATGTTTAGCCCTCTGTCTGAGACTCACATGTATACTGCAGATCCAATTCCAAAGAATACCATTGTTTGTTTGCTTTTCGAGTTGGATTCAGTTCATATTTCGGCACGGCTCAATCGGAAAATGAAATTACATTGACTTGAAATCTGCTTGAGATATCTAGTCCAACATAAAAGTTCATGGTGTTTTTCTTGTCTTTTTTTTTACAACATTGTTGCGTTGTAATGATGCAGAATTCAGATGATTTGATATGTCTAGTTGAAAATAGACCCCGGGTAAGAGATTGACCCTACAAACAAAATCCATGACTTCTTTAAAGGAGCTGGAGGACCTATAGTCCGGACCACAGAGCAGATGATGAAGGGCTGTCATGGCAACAACTGGAGCGGAGCGGAGAGCACAAGACCGGAGAAGATGGAGGAGTTTCACCAATAGCCTATGTTCCTCAGGGAATTTAAAGTAAGTGTATGACTTCTTAAAGTTGCACTATGTCACTGTCCTGTTCTACACAGAGGGTTGAACACGAATCCCCTGTGCAAATAAATGCTGCACTTTTATTTTTCGAGCCCCAGGGCTGCTTGCTCTGGGGAGAAATAGAAGTTTGACCTTCAGGGAGCAGAAACAGGATCCTGTAAAGGGTTGTGTCTAACGACAGTAGACTATGTTGCAATAGAAGAAGAGCAGGGAGACCAAACACAACCATCCCAATTGTATAAGTTACAGTATATTGTGTTGACATGCTTTCATACAGAATAAGTTTTATTCACATTTTAAATGTTTATTTATGTCCACATAATGAGAAGTACAGGAATACCTTGTACAAATTAAGGACAGAGCAGCCAGTTACAACGTGCATGGACGGCAAAGCATCGTTACATACAGTACAGCTGACATGTCGGACACGGGGCATATAAATCATGGATAAAGGAAACAACGCCTCCTCCAAATTGAGCGGCTTACTATAATGGCTGAAACTGAGCAGTACCTCGCTAACTGCTTGGCTCTCCTTTTGGAAAGGCCGGCCATTTGTAAGCCCCTCACAACCAACTTATGCACATGCCTAGCTAGGCTGCCAAAGATAAAAACTCAAAGTTTATAGCCTAGCTGTGAGATGGTCTGCACTAGCTGCTGATACTTCAGCACTTTGGTTAGAAAGGCTTCTTCCAGGCTATAGTCAAAGGTACAGCCGACCTCGAGAATGAACACCTCTCTATGGTTTTCATTTACAACAATGACATCAGGGGTGTTAGCTGAAATGTTAGAGAACACAGAATCATCATTACACAGGTTAAACATCCTCGGCTTCACAGTAGAATGCTTATAAAGCATGATGGAGGACCTGCAAATGCAAGAGATGTCTTTCGATGTCAAATTCACTATTCTGTCATGCCTACTTATGTAGAGGCCCCTGTAAACATGGCAACCATTTAAGATGTGGGACATGGTTTCAGCTATTTGTTCATGGCCATGATGAATACAGCGAGGAGCACGATTGCCTGGAAACCAGATGGAGAGATTAAGTTTAGAAGGTAGAACCTGTAATCTCGCTTTCAAAGTAAAAACAACAATGCACTCATCAATGGCAACATTCTTTAACACAGTGAGAGACAGAATGGTCCGCAGCAGGAAGACATGCAGGGCTCCAATTTTGGTATACCAATAATGGTATTTTCGCCCCGCGTCACCCGCTATGTTTTTTGCCGACACCGAGAGGTGTGGTCATGGGTGTGTTGGCACGCTTTCCCCTAAATTGCTATTTTGGTGACATACATTTGGGAAGTCGATAGTGGAGTTTAAAAGCACCCGTAAGCCGTGCCAAATTAGTTCGGTTCAATGGAGATTTCTGCAGGCACAGAGTAGGCTGCCTCGTCTCTCCTTATTCTCCTATCTCTTTGTAATTTTCCTATAATCAGCAGAAGTCGAGTGCCTGCCACTTCCTTGTGTCCATTGTGTTTATATAATTGTATAGTCAAATAAGTTATTTGTGCGCGATTCCATTTCCAATTTTCTCTTTCAGTTCATGATCACCCCATAGCAGCAAATGGGGTTTATTGACCGAACTTTCCTTTTCGCTTCGTTCCGTAGAGGCGGCCTACACGCACGATCTATATACCAAATACCAAAAAAAGCCCTAATTTCGTAGTTTACATACAACTTTTAACAAGGGGGGGTGCTATGAAGCAATATAGCACTAACGGTCAACGGTTAAGGGATCTCTTAAAGCCAAGACTGGTGATTGGTTAAAGTCTGTTTAATTATTGTAACGCCCAAACCACACCTATACATAATATAACGAGGTGTTTAAGGGATTTAGACAGGTAACCAAAATACCAACTAGTGGGGGAACACCCTTTCCCCACTCCTAAATCCCGAAATAGTGGCTTTAGAAAGATGAGACAAAAATGGAGTCTTTCCTTGTAATCTCAACTCAGTCCAACGTTGTCGCTGTCTTTGTTGTTGTGTCCATAGGAGGGGGCGACCTCGGGCATTAGTCAGTGGAAGTTGATGCTCCGTTCCACACACAGTCATAGTCGCTCTGACAGAGATACTGGGGTCAGATATAACATTCTCTGAGGCAGCCACCGCCTCAGAGTTAGACCTGTCACCCTACCCACTCCAGGGTAACGTCAGCCCAGCAGCACATGTCATTTAGGTCTGGCCAGTCCGACCACACACCAAAGCCAGGAGAGTGACTGTCCAGCTTTCCATTGGGTTTCCTCTTGAAGCCCAGGAAGCTAGAGTCCGAACCACTCGCCAGGGGGACCTTGCGTCTTTTTAGGTCCAAGAACGAGCAAGCCTTCTCACATACTGGTCATCACTGTTCAGCTTATTCAACAGATGGGAGAGACGTGAAGCAACATAAACCCATTCAAACCACCCGCCAGACCACCCTCACCTTTACTGTGGAATATAATGTCATGTGTTGTGTGTGTGTTTAGGCCAGTCCATTGTCTCACTAACTGTACAGTTTTGTCAGTCAAATCACGTAGTGACTTTCGTGGAACATGTACATTGGAGAATAGGTGTTGTACTTTGGCTAATGCCATTACCCTGACTGCCTCTAGCTTCATGATGAGTGGTAGGGGCGATGCATGGATTGAATCAAGTCTGCTGGAGTACTCAGAAATGATCTCCTCGACCTGATCTTTCCACTCATCTGCCACATTAAACTTGTGCCCCAGGTATGTATGCGTATGTCTCGTGACGTGAATAGGGGTTAGGGGTTTATTGCCAATTGTGAATGCAGGTATTGTATCTGTTTTGGAGTGATACCAGCAGTTTCCCCCGCTCCGCCTTTCATGGAGAACTCCACATTTGGAGTCCTGACCACTCCAAAAAGGAGTCGGTTCTGGAGAGAATGCTGTTTATTTCAGCCCCATGATAGGAGGCCACCTGAACATCGTCTGCATACCCCTGCACAGGGTGAGGGGCAAATGGTGTTGGCAGGGGCACACATACAGAGCCACTTCAACCACTGGTTTAGTGTTGGCGGGGGCACACATACAGAGCCACTTCAACCACTGGTTTAGTGCTAGCACAAAATGAACAGCACTCCACGGGTAGCCAGTCTTAACACCTACTCGGAGAGGGATGTGAGCTGTTTACCACAGATGTATGAATGAACCACAGTATCACCATAAACCTTGGGTAGATGGATTTCCTCAAGAGCAGCTATCATCACGTTATGTTCTAGGGTTCCAAATGCATCCCGGAAGTCCAGAAATACAGCAAAGAATTCACTAGATGCTTAAAATCATCAATACCTGTTTTGAGGCAAAACACATGTTCATTCATGCCGATCGATGTAAGTCTTTTGCTTGGGAGATAGTATGTTCTCATCCACAAGCCACGGGAGAATTCGGGCAAGAATGCATTTAATAAACACCTTGTAGATGGAGGGTAAGAGGGAAATGTTTCTCCAGGTTGACGGATCGTCCGGTATTGCCTTGTTTGGGGATCCTATAGAGCGTCGCAGTCCCGCCCCCTCGAGAGACCCGGAAAAGAAATCGCCGTTCATTTTCCTCATAGACAAGTATTTATTTAAAGACGGTTACGCCGCGGACAAAGCCAACTCGGATCGTGACAAATCATGACAATGAACACAATATTTTGGGCCTATCAAATCATTAGAAAGAAGAAAATAAAGGCAGGAGACGACACTATTTGTTTTGTTTTTCTTCTTATAAATTATTTGATCGGCCCAAAACATTGTGTTCATTGTCATGATTTGTCACGATCCGAGTTGGCTTTTTCCGCGGCGTAACCGTCTTTAAATATATACTTTAAGAAATGCCTATGGGAAAAATGCATTGGGTTGCATTGGGTTTCACACGCACGCACACACACACACACACACACACACACGCACACACACACACACACACACACACACACACACATACAAACCAAAACATGATAGAGTTTTACCAGTGTTTAGCCAACACTGGCCTGGTTTTCCAGGTAAATTCTGTAAAACTATTAGTGGGAAATATGTTGTGTCCTGTATCTATGTGTGAGATAGGAATGGATAATGACATGTACTGTATTAACACCGATATGGTCCTTTACTAACAAGTACACATTATTGTCGAGGGAGGAAAGAGGGTATGGGCTCATTGATTTCCCCTGTCAATAAGACAGAACATAAGAACGTAACAGTGGGAATATCTATACAATGAAACTGTATATAAACTATACACTATACTAAACATATATAATGTGCTATGACTACATACAATGCAATTCTAGTGCTGTCTACATCACATGCTATAAATCTGTATAAAAAGCTATCTTAAGTCTACAAAAAGTGCTAAATCCTGTTCAGATTTCCACAGTCTGTCTCGACATATTCAATCCCGGAAATGCACTTCCCATTACAGTCAGAACTGCAGCCTCACTCCCAATCTTCCGCCGTAGTCTGAAAAAACCCACCATCATGGCCCGTAGCACTTGCCCTAGCCCCTTAGATAGCACTTTTTGAAGACTTAAGATAGCATTTTAAACAGACTTATAGCATGTTACGTATAGACAGCACTAGAATTGTATGTAGTCATAGCACTTTATAGTAGGCCTACACATGTATAATAATATAGTATAGTATGTATAGTTTACATATATAGTTTCATGATATAGATACTCCACTGTTACGTTCTTAGCTTACGCATGTTTCACGATAACTACTTTTTATATAGGTGATGTATGCCATGCTTTTTGTTATTCCTTAATGTAAATCGCTCTGGATTAAGAGCGTCTGCTAAATGCCTAAATTGTAAATTGCACCCCTCCGATTTAAGAGTACAACGGAGACCAACGAGATGTGAGGGGATAGATGGAGAGAGAGAGAGAAAAATAGAAGGAAAAAAAGAACAGAGAGAAAGGGAGAATCAGGGTCTGGCATTTTCATTTGGGGGCCTGTGTTTGTTTGGCAGCACATTTTGGGGTGAGGGAATACGTTTGCTTTATCTGCTGAAGCAGCACTCAGCCGTTTCAGAGTGCTGCGTCGTTCTTTGTCCACTCGAGGGGCAGACAGTTTATTGGCACCGATCCGCAGCTGTAACTAGTTTCATAATTCATAAGTGTGAGTGAGGAGGAAGTGGGGGTTACGGTATAGAAGAAGGACCAGGGCTTTGTGAGAGGTTCCGCTGCAGTGTTGATTTGTCCTTATTTTTTTAAGATTCGTTTTTGGCTTTTGTGCCTTTTGATGTTGATAGTTACAGTGAAGACAGACAGGAAACAGGGAGAGAGAGAAGGGGAGAGACACGCAGCTTAAGGTCGTCATGAACGGGACTCGAACACGCGACGTGCTGTCAGGGCAGAGCCTAATATGTGGCTTGCGCCTGGACCGCTAGGCCAGTGTTGATTTTGGCAGCAAATATTGATTTTAGTTTTTGTCTTTTAAATAAAACATAGTTTTAGTCGTATTTTAATCATCTGAAATGTTCTAGTGTTAGTCTAGTGTTAGTCGACTAAATCATAAGATTTTAGTCGACTAAATTTACAAGCTCACAACGCGCCGCGCTGCAACGCGTTGTGAGCTTTTAGATCGGCTACTTTCAGCCTTCAACCAAACATAACATTTCTTGTCTTTTAGTTCTTCTCCACTACTAGTCCCTCCCTAACAATTTAGTCTAGTTTTTATTTGTTGACAAAATTGTCGGTATATTTAGTCTTATAGTTTTAGTCATCGTATAGCTTATAGATTTTATTTAGTTTTTTATTTGGTTTTCCTCAGTGATCATAAAAGGTAGTCGATGAACATTGTTATCATAGCTTTAGTCAACACTACGGTACGGTCAGAGTAATCTAGTAAGAGACACTAGCGTTGACTCCCATTGTAACGATGGAATGTGGAAGTGCTCATTCTATCTCAATGGGATAGTTCCAGCCATAGCAGAAATGTTTGGAACTATTGAGTATCTTAGCTGTGACGTAAGCGCCCCCTCCAGAGATACTTCCGGGTCCTACTTTTGTGTCGCTTTTGTGTCCCCATAGAGTTATACTGTGACGCTCCGTCGGACTAAATCTGAGACGAAAACAACCATGAAAGTTTAATTTTACCGCTTTCCTCGCAAAACAACAAAGCTGCTGCTGCTCTCCCAAATCTGGCTGTGACAGGCCGTCTGCCCCACACTGGATACTATCGCCATTTTATTTCATTGTGTCAACTAAATCCTCATTCATTGCAAACTATAGATTCAACATATTCAAGCCTGCACACATTCTAAATATGCCCCCAAAATATTGTACTGAGCAAATGGATAATAATAATAATGATAATAATAGTCTTTATTGTCTCCACATCATATATTTTCTTTGTCATGGACACTTGTACAAAACATTAATAATTCTACTCGAGTTGCAAGCATTAAGACCCATTTTAACCCTCAATGGCTTCCTTTCTGAAGAATAACGTCATTGTAAAAAGATCCACGCGTTTAGATATTCCATTTACAATGAGATGCGGACGGGAGCTGGTGCCACTTGGACCCGGACGTAACGTAGCACTACAAAATGACGTCGGACTTAAAT
>NC_137874.1:3435236-3480236 GCF_963924005.1 Protomyctophum bolini | reverse complement strand
ATCTACAAGCTCACAACGCGTCACGTGAGCTTGTGTAGATCTTCTATTTTCAGCATGCGTCCAAGTGTAAAATGACTTCTACTTGATCTCTTGTCCACTATAGTCCCTTCCTGTAACATTTTAGTTTAGTTTCCATTTGTTCACAAAATTGCCAGTATATTATATTTAGTCTCATAGTTTTAGTCATCACAGCTTAAGTTTTCATTTAGTTTCCATTTTAGTTTTCGTCAGTGAAAAAAAGGTATCTTTCGTCTTAGTTTTAGTCGACAACAACAACAGCGGTCGAACTGCAGATATTTTCCGAGCGCAGAACCGGATAACCATGTGTTACTCTCATGACTGTATGATGACGAGGTGGACAAAGGTTTGTTGTTCAAGACCCTGCAGCCTGTGGCAGAAAACCTCCTGTGAGATGAGATGAGATGCCTGTCTGTCTGCCAGTCTGTCTGCCAGTCTGTCTGTCTGTCTGTCTGTCTGTCTGTCTGTCTGTCTGTCTGTCTGTCTGTCTGTCTGTCTGTCTGTCTGTCTGCCTGTCTGTCTGCCAGTCTGCCAGTCTGTCTGCCTGCCTGTCTGTCTGCCTGTCTGCCTGCATGTCTGTCTGCCTGTCTGTCTGCCAGTGGCCGACCGAGTCAACCGACTACTATCTGGTTTCACACATTCCTCAGATATGTCTTCCCAACACGGTGGCCAATTAATCTAGGCTATATAGGGTATGAATCATTTTGAACCACTTAACCCTTTTTGGACTGATGTCGATTAAAAGAAAAAGGCTTCTAAATCCTAATAGTTTTCTGAAAACCCTGTTTCTATATATGTCAGTTGTGCATGCTCAACCTTTTCATGTCAAGGACCCCCAGAATTATCTCTATTGGGCGCACGGACCCCCATCTCAAAATATGTAGTTCCAGGGACCCCCCCCCCCCCCCCAGAAGCCAATATGTTTGTTAAAAATGTTCGCTCTGAAATATAATTTATATTCAAAGATTTGCGCCACATATTCACGACTTTTCAAAAATGGCATACCTACTTGTATAGATCTGCTATTTTTCAATAGCAAAATTATGACATAATGTTTAAAACACCAAAAGGGGTTCCCACCCAAAATGTGTTAAACGCCTGCTTCACACTTCATTGTACAACGCACATATAGTGATATAGGCCTATATATATGTGAAAGTGTACATCCACTATATATCTATTAATCATATCTTAATCATATATTAGTAGCCTACACAATTATTATGATAATGTTAATGTTAATAACCGTATAAATAACATTCTTCTCATTATGTATACGACTCTGGATTCTGTGTGATGGAATCTGTCTTCTCCTGTTTCTGTTTTTCTGTTTTTCGCTCAATTCATTTCCTTTTTGTCCTTTGTTTTTTGTTTTAGTTTCTCTCTCTTCCGTGTGTTAGTTTTAGTTAAATGAATACATGTAATATGTTTATTCTGTGACCCAGAATAAAACTGAACTGAACTGAACTGCTATTTTAGCTATTTTGGGAACATTGTTGGACATTGCTGAAAGTGTGTGCCTATAATGTGATGTCATTTCCAAAACGGGGAGGCCATGTTTAAAGTGGTTAAAGTGAACTGTGATTGGGGATAACTATGTGATCACGTGATCACACAGAGCTAGGGGGGGAAGTATGTGTTCGTGTTGGGCTCCATTATATCATGATAATTAAAGTTTTATAACAAGGGGGGGGGGGGACCAAATAGAATGTTCCTCAGACATATTCTACCCCGTAATGATTTAAAGATGGACAACAATGGGGTGAAACACATTCACCCAAACAGCTGTTCCGCTCCAAGTTCATGGCATTTAGTGTCGACGGAACGACGCGATGGCAAGTATATACTTTTGCGCAATTTGCACCCCGGGGTCAATTTGTCCGCCGCGCCTCCTCCTGTGTTCTGTCAGTTTCACGGTAGAAGGGTCGGTCCGCTGGCTGGCTGGCTGGCTGGCTGGCTGTGGCGTGTTGACTTTGGCAGAGGCGGCATATATACAGTCTAAAACTATTCCGCAGTCTTTTTCTTTTCTCCCCCCGTTATGTAACAGCCGCCGCCGACGCCACAAGCCGTGCTGCAGCGGCTCCAGCTGCGTCTCAAAGCAGCCTGCAGCGGCGCGGCGCGTCGGGTCGGAACTAAAGCGGAGAACAAACACAAAACCTCAGGATCCCAGAGATCCCAAAGAACCATTAGGTCCGCTGGGGATTGTGTCGCCCCCCCCCCCACCCCCCTCCATCCTCCTCCTCCTCCTCCTCCTCCTCCACTGGCTCTCCATCTTTCACCCCCCTCCTCTCCCTCTACCTTATTCTGTCTCTGTCCGCCCCACCTCCCCTCCCTCCCACTCTTCCGTCCTCCCTATTTATTTATTATCCCCTCATTTCCCCTCTCCTCTCATCCCCTCTCTTTCCCCTCCTCAGCCCCCTCCCCTTCCTCCCCCTTCATTCTTCCTCCTCCTCCTCCTCCTCCTCCTCCTCTCTCTCCCCAACGACCTCCCTATATCTCCTGCCCTCGCACCGCCCCCCCCCCTCTCCTTTTTATTCACAGTCTCAACTCTTTTGTCTTTTTATGTATCGGAGCTTTAAGGAGTCAGCAATCTCTCCATTTTTCTCCCCTTGTCCCCCAGACAGACTCCCTGCATTTTCTCTCTGATTTCTACCTCCCTCTCTCTCTCTCTCTCTCTCTCTCTCTCTCTCTCTCTCTCTCTCTCTCTCTCTCTCTCTCTCATTCTGTCTGTTTATTCTATCATCCTGCCCCCTTGACCCCTCCTGCCCCGCTTTTCAGACAGCCACGCCCCCCCCGGAGACGACGAATTCCAGAACTGTAATTGATAGAACAGACATAAGAGTTTCTCTCTCTATATTCCTTATTCGGTGCAGCACACGGTTATCCCTTCGTTTTTCCACGATTCTATATAGCTTCCCGATCACACGCCGGCAGACCTACCTATACCGTGTGCGTGAACAAGGCCTACATCTGGATAACACAACTAGCTATCTATCTAAATAGGTGACAGGAACTGACACGGTGAAATGCGCGCGCGCGGGGTGCTGCTATAGGGGATGAGGTGGAGTTTTCAGACTGCCGCAGAAAGATGGACTGACGGAGGGAGGGAGGTCATTTCCAGTGGTGTAAAGTAACTAAGTACTTTTACTTAAGTACTGTACTTTTGAGGTATTTGTACTTGGCTTGAGTATTTCCAATACTTTTACTTTACACTCCACTACATATCAGAGCCAAAATGTGTATACACATTTTGAACTTGTGAAATGGCACATTCTGCACAATGAGTACTTTTACTTTTGAGTACATTGTGATGCCGATACTTTTGTACTTTTACTCAAGTACATTTTCAATTCCATACTTTTACTTAGTAGGTCTAAATTGACGTATTGGTACTTTTACTTAAGTAAAACAATTGAGTACTTTTTTTTCTCCACCACTGGTCATTTCAAACCATGTGATGGAACTCTTGATGTCATGCTTATACCATAGTCCATGTCCCATGCTTGACGGATCATATCCTTCCTCCCTCCATCCACATAGCCACGTAGCCGATGGGGATATACTAACTAACATCTTGGCATTTCGTCCTGCCTCTGAGAAGACTTACATTAAACCTGCCAGAATCTATAACGACACCAACTCACACCATGCTCCTTATACTGTATAGCTCCAGTCCAAACCCTGCAACTATTCTATTTGTCGACAGCACAGACGTCTATATATCCAGCACTATTTATTCAACATAATAGTCCTCCGTATGGCATTCACGGCCCATGGTCTCAACCTGTGCGCTCCTGCAAGGGGCTAGAGGTTTAGGAAAGCCATGTGGATGTCATGATGCGTCATGTGTTTAATGTAGTCCACAACAAGCGCCCCTGGTTTCATTATTCTGTCCCGACTTGCTTTGATGTATGCATCATCTAAACAGTTTCCCCCCTCCCTGGCCCAAACCCGCCTCGGGTCCCACGGTCACCGAGAACCCAGGCATGGTCCCGCCTCGTGGTCCCACGGTCACCGGGAAAGTGCCGTCTGCCGTGCAGGGTGCGTCCGCACATACAAGCGTTTGGGTTTAGTGTGGAGTGTCTCATCTATGGCTAATACAGTGGGACATATGGCAGCCGGTCAGACTTCCCAACCACTGGTGTCTGGTGTCGCAGACACAAGCACGCACACATACGCATGCATGCACACTATAGCTCGCTCATGCGCACACACGCACACACGCACACACACACACACACACACACACACACACACACACACACACACACACACACACACACACACACACTGAAGCAATTAGCTGTGGCCTTGTGGTCAAATAATGGAGCGAGGGCATTCCTGGTGATTTCGCTGGAGTGGAGGAAAAAGACGATACTTTTATCCACTTCTGCAATGACTTCCATATGTTTCATCTTTCCGTAGCATACATAAATGGCCTTCATCCACACCCACACTGTCAACAAATACATCTCTGCCCAAACATGTGACAAGAGTATATATATGAGTCTGTGTCAAATTCTAGAATGCAGAAAGAAATGATGACATTTTAAGAAACTACAAATCCTATTATACGGAATGCAGTGACAATTGCTACCAGCCATGGGGGCCATAAATGAAAAGGGCTCTGGGGGACAAAAATAACTTACAGGCCACTGCTGAGTAAAGTTCATGCCAGAAATGTGTAGAATGTCAGGCATTTGAACTTGTTTAACGTTAGCTATTACATGTTTGCTGACAGTATTCCAGAGGAATTGATATGGTTTGCCCGGCATGTTGTATACTGTGTCTGTGTGGATGGCGATGCTGTGATGTTGAGGCCAACATTCTGTGACATACTGGCTGAAACTTCTAAAAGAATAAAAAAGAGTCTAAAAGCCGTATAGTCTCTAGTCTAAAAGACTACTAGAGCAGTGGTTCCCAAACCTTTTCATGTCAAGGACCCCAAAAATGACACTCATTATCCTGCGGACCCCCTTTAGAAAAGATATGCCTCATAAGAGAAGATCTTTACAGCTCTAGCAGTGATTTTCAACTACCGTATTTTCATTTCAAGGCCCCCCCAATATGATATGCAACAGGCTACGAACTCCCATTTAATGGATTTTCTATCTCTTGAGACCCCAATTTATATTGTAAAAATCAATGTTAATTTAACTCTGAGAATGTACAAAATGTAACCAAATGGAGGTTAGGGTCCATTTGGTTCCATTTGTACACTCTCAGAGTTACAGACCCATAAGGGTCCATTTGGTTGTCATTATAGCTATGGGGACCCCCTGGAACTCCCTCAAGGACCCCTGGGGGTCCCCGGACCCAACTTTGGGAACCACTGGCCTACTTTTAAAACGTAGGCCCGACTCACACCTTTCGATCTAGCATACAACATTGATGCATGCTAGACATACAAAGGGTGTGATACATCTTGCCCCAATGCATTTCCGTACAACATTTGTGTTCTACGGCTTTCGGCTGTGTTTGGACTGCCCCCCTCCACCCCCTCATACAACACAGATGTTGTGTCAAACCATGATGTGACTCCCATTGCAAATGCATTGCGAGCTATAGCATCAGCTATACATCTCCTACAACAAGCATGCATCAGTCTACTCTGTTGTAAAGGTGTGAGTGAGGCCTTGCACACCGAGTCTGTGGAATACAGCATGACGTTGCGAATTTGAGGCATGCAGATGTTGTAAGAACGGGAGGTGTGCTTATGATGGCAGCAGAGATACCAGAGATACCATTTAGACTAGTATATATTTCATTTCATTTCATATTTATTTATTTCATTTCAGTTATGGTTTTTACATACTTATATTAATTTATTTTACATATATATTTTTTACATATTCCAAATCTGAAAAGAAAAGGAGCAGGAAGAAGATAAATCTTATTTATACCTGCCCCTATCAAAATAAAAATAAATAAAACAACTAACCCTAACCCTCACCCTTACCCTAAAAAAGAGAACAACAAGACGAAATAACATAGAGCTCAACAAGAGAACAAAACAAACCAAAACAAAACAAAACAAAACAAAACAAAACAAAACAAAACAAAACAAAACAAAACAAAACAAAACAAAACAAAACAAAACAAAACAAAACAAAACAAAAAAAAAACAAAAAAAACAAAACAAAACAAAACAAAAAAATATATGAATAGAGACGGCACCGGATTTCCTCGGACTTCCTCCCATCCACTTGCATTCAGTTGCTCCAAAGCGCATGAGCCGATTTCACTCCTCCTCTGTTCCGGGTAGGAACAGAGTGCATTCTGGGATGGATTGGGCCAAATCGTGAACGCGCTGTGCCGTTGACTATCATTGCACGTATGAAACAGCGTTCACGTGTCATCGTGAACGTGCGCAATGATATTCAACGGACCAGCATTGGCCCCCCGAGCTGCGATACCAAATTCGGCCACTACGTCCATTTCGCCTCAGGGTTTCCTCCGGGTGCCTTCTCTATTAATATATACTCTAAAGGCCCATTCATAGTCTGGATTTTCGGTGGTGAGGTGACCGCCGCTCCGGTGGTGAGCTGACCACCGGAGCTGAAATAACGTTGAGCGGTGGTGAGTAAAAACAGAGAGAAGGGCTTGAGCGGTGGCGGTGGTTTTCTCTTCACCGCGGCTCAGTGACGTCATGTTGTAGTTCGGTGGTCACCCCACCACCGAAAATCCAGACTATGTATGAGCCTTTAAGGTTTGTCCATGGCTCCACGCGCACCTGCAGCCCATCAAGTATAATTTATGCTTTGTCTCGCTCCCAACAGTCGCATCCGCGATGCGATGTGAGCTTGTATATCAGCTGTTCTCTGTTGCGCAATGAAGTATAAATGTCTCCTAGGGTGCATCTCACTAGCCAACACACAAGAGGAGGTTGAATGGACTGAAATCTGTTGGGCATTGATTACATGAAACAGTCACCCGTGCGCCCAGTCCCAATGTCTGTAAACAAATAATTGGTCTATGAGGTCCATTTGGTTAGCAACTTTCCATCATTTCGCTGGGGACCACCTGGATTCTGGAACCCCCTCAGTGAATGCTGGTGTAGAGGAAGAAAATGGGCGGGCCCAGGGCCCAGGACTGAGACAAAAATTCTGGCATTTTCGCATGAATTTTGGCCCAGACCGGCCGACCCACCACAACCAGCGCTCAGATAGCAGAAACTCTACCGCCCCCTCCGTCGCGGCACACACAAACAAACAAGCCCTATAATACCACCCCTTTTACAGAACAACATAGGCCTAAAATTGATACAAACCAACAGACAACTACTACACAACCCTTTGTAGAGGGTTTATTTGTCACTCACTGATACAGGTACAGTGACATTATCATGATGGCACTGGCAGAATGGCAGCACGCCCGGACCTTTCCTATATAGTGGAAAGGTTTTTTTTATTTTTAATCATGGCGGCCCCCTACGGTCGCGGCCCACCGGGGAAAATGCCCGGTATGCCCTTGTGGCCAGTCCAGCCCTCATGGGTGGGCCAAGGACAGAGCCCTGCGGGGCCCCCCGGTCAACGAAGTATACACGTGTAGGGTTTAAGTGGTTAAATAAATCAGGGTTTCAGGCGTGCCGCGTGCAGTGATTCATGGACGCCCGCGGAAGCCTCTGCCCTCCACAGCCTTAAATCTCCACAGTATTCCCCGATGGGTCTCCTATACCCAGGAGTCTCCGCTATAGTGGCTACATTTTATCTTCTGGCTATACATGTGGACTCGGAACAACGCTCAGTGGTGTAAAGTTAACTGTACGTACTTTTACTTGAGTACTGTACTTAAGTACAATTTTGAGGTATTTGTAATTTCCAGTGCTTTTACTTCTACTTCCACTACATCTCGGAGGCAACATTATTTTCTTTTACTTCACTACAATTATTTGGAAACGTGAGTTACTATAGTTACTTTGGCGATTTTAATTTTGATTAGAAAACATATACATTAACCACTTCAAAAAAACATTTCGGCCATTTGAATCTATATTTTCAATAGATCGTGTACAGATCGTGTACACATTTTGAACTTGTGAAATGGGACATTCTGCACAATGAGTACTTTTACTCTTAGCACTTTAAGTACATTCTGATGCCATACTTTTGTACTCAGTAATTTCATACTTTTACTTGTAACGAAGTACTCTTACTTAAGTAAAACAATTGAGTACTTATCATTATTGATTCTGAATTGAATTTTAATTCACACATTAATCATGTTACCAAGATTGCCTTTTTTCACCTTATAAAATATTGCACGAATCAGAGTTGTCTTTGGACGATGCAAAAACGCTAATCCACGCCTTTGTTTTTTCTCGGCTTGATTACTGCACTTTTTTCTGGACTGCCTAAGAAAACAACTGACAGATTACAACTTGTCCAAAATGCAGCAGCCAGAGTTTTAACTAGAACTAAGATGAGAGAACATATTACTCCAGTTTTGGCTTCACTGCACTGGCTTCCGGTTGTTTTTAGGATTGATTTAAAAATGATTTTACTCGTGTATAAAGCTCTCAATGGTCTCGCACCTTCCTACCTACATGACTGCCTGCCTAAATATGTCCCAAACCGCCCCCCTAAGGTCTTCCACTGCTGGCCTGCTCGCTTTGCCTAAAAAAATGGCAACTAAAAAATACGGGGATGCAGCTTTTTGCTTCTACGGGCCGACGGCATCAACCACTGTACCTTCGACAGGCAGCCTCTGTAGAAAATTAAAGCTCAGCTCAAGACCCACTTCTGCGGGCTGGGCATCTTATGATGTATATAGGACACTTTAATAAAAACTCTATCTACACCCTTGCTTTTAATTTATCTTTTATTTTTTGTTATTCATGTCCTCACTGTATTGCATTACTGCTTGTTTTATTTTATTTTTATGCCTTGCTTTTCTTTTCTTTTTTCTCCGTTGCTCTGTAAAGCACTTTGAGCTGCATTTCATGTCATGGAAGGTGCTATACACAAATAAAGTTTTATTATTATTATTATTGTTACTTGGGGAATATCAGATTATTTTCCGCGGTGAAATCCAAACCCTCACTGTGATGAACCAATGATCCAGCATTGGTGGTGAATGGTCTGTGACGACACACACACACACACACGCACACGCACACGCACACGCACACACACACACACACACACACACACACACACACACACACACACACACACACACACACACACACACACACACACACACACACACGGTTTACAATTTAAAATGTAGGCATTTAGCAGACGCTCTCAATCCAGCGCCACTTACATTAGGCAAGAACAAAGAGCATTGCAATACATCACATACATAAAAAGTAGTATTCAAGTAACATGCGTAAGCTAAGAACGTAACAGTGGAATATCTATATCATGAAACTATACATACTATACTATACTTATAAAGTTATATGACTATATACATACATTGCAATTGTAGTGCTGTCTACATCGAATGCTATAAGTCTGTATAACATGCTATCCAAGTGCTATATACGGACCAATTTCTATGTAAAGAATATATAATTCGAAAGGCAAGAATGTTATTTAAAACAAACAAGCAAATCTAAGAAGTAAAAAAACGAAATAATAATTAAGAAGTAGTAGTGTATAGTGAAAATAGCCCTGGGCGCCTGCTGCCCTAGCGGTCCAGGCCACATATGGGCTCTGGCCTGACAGCGCGTCGCGTGTTCGAGTCCCGTTCATGACGACCTTTGCTCCGTGTCTCCTCCCTCTTCTCTCTCTCTCTCTCTCTCTCTCTCCCTCTCCGTCTTTCACTGTAACTATATCAATAAAAGCCTCAAACTAAATCTTTAAAAAGAAAAGAAAAATAGCTGGTCTACAAGCTCACAACACGCCGCGAAAGCGACGCCGTGTGTGTGCTTGTAGATCTGTATTTTCCTATTTCCACTAGTTTGGGTCCCCGACTCCCCGGACAAATGTCTAATCTGTCTTTTGGGGCCTCGACCTGGACGTTTTGGGGAGTCACTGGTGTGGGTGACCCTGGACAGTGGATGGTATAAGGGGGACAGTGGAAGGGGTGATGGGGCACAGTCAAAGACGGAGAATGGACTGGGTAGAAGGGGTAGAATGGGGTTGAAATGTGACGGTGGATGATGGGGGGGGACCCCACACCGTCTCCCAGATCTGCATGCTCTCCCAGTCATTGGGTTGAGAGGTCAGGCTGATGCACATCTGGCATTTCCTGTTTCCTCTCCCCCAGATGCCCCCTGAGCGCTAGTAGAAATACACACCAACCGCAACACGCGCGTGCACGCGCACACGCACACGCACGCACACACACACACACACACACACGCACACGCACACACACACACACTCACGCACACGCACACGCACACACACACACACCACACACACACACACACACACAACACACACACACACACACCACACACACACACACACACACATTTTTGGACAGGTGTATTCTTATTCCACAGTCAAATGTTTCCATTGGGACCATATACAGTATGACTAGCTGGACTGATGGGTATGAACTTGAGAGAGAGAGAGAGAGAGAGAGAGAGAGAGAGAGAGAGAGAGAGAGAGAGAGAGAAGAGAGAGAGAGGAGAGTAGAGAGGAGAGGAGAGAGAGAGAGAGAGAGAGAGAGAGAGGAGAGAGAGAGAGAGAGAGAGAGAGAGAGAGAGAGAGAGCACTCTGTCGGGAAAGGGGGGAGAGAGAAAGAGAGAGAGAGAGAAGGAGAATGGGGGAGAGAATCCTTGCTTCTCGCAGGGCCACTGACTCGGCTGACAAACTCTTTCCATTCCTGTGGATGCTGTGCAGCGCGCAGTGCTCTATATACGTGTGCGCGTGTGTGTGTGTGTGTGCGTGTGTGTGTGTGCGTGCGTGCGTGTACGCGCATGCACGCATAGGCGAAACAGTGGGGGACAGAGCGGTGCCGTATGGTTTTCATAACTCTCCGAGGGTTTTCAATTCTGCTACGCACCCCCCCCACCCCCCCAACCCACATCACCCCCACCCCCCCCCCCCAAACCTCCTCCGCACACATGCACACTCACACACACGCACACTACCAGCCCCCACCTCTAAAAACACACAATCCTTTTTCCTCTACGTAGCACCCACCCCCCCCCCCCCTCATTTCTCCCTCCCCCCTTGTCTTTCTCTCTCTCTCTCTCTCTCTCTCTCTCTCGCATTCTCTGTCTTTCTTCCTTTCTTCCTGAGATTCAGGGCAGGCAACACTGCAGATGCAACAGAGTCCAGAGGCGAGACCTGAAGAGAGGGCATTCTGCAACTGGGATACAAGAGACCCTATTGCTTGGATTTACTGGACTGCGATGACCTCTGAAAGTGCTCTGGACCCTTAGGAGACTCCAAGTGGGTCTTCTTATATATGCTGGTACTTTATATGCTGATGGACTTCAACTGGACTTTAAGACAAGATTCTGCAGGACTTTGCACTGGTTTTACTCTCCTGCTTAATCCAGGTTCATTCTGCTGAGCTCTGCAGTGTTGACAGTGTTGACATCTTCCCCCAAGGTTCTGTAGTTGATGAGCTGATGAATGGATGTGAAGTCATATACCACACCGTAGGGCTACTAATCTCCTGTTATGGACTGCATGCTTGCAGACAATTAAGGTGAACGACTGTTGAGCTTGGATTTGTTTCCACTAGATGTAAGGCCTAAAGTAGGTACATAAAGTTTGGTTGAGGTCAGGAAAAATAACAAACGTACTCTTTGTTTATTTATTTATTGAGAAGCTGGTTGGTTGCCTTTTGGGATTTGTTTTAGTTCCGCTGATTGCTTCAGGGCTATAGAGTCGACCATAATTAAGCCTTGGGTTTGGTTTATTAGGACAAGGCAGACTTTTCATTTGGATGTTGGTTTAGCTCATTCCTCAATGTCTTGGAGGAGGATGAGAAGGATATTTAGTAATCGCAGCAGTAGCAGCAGCAGCAGCAGCAGCATGAGTCTCCCGTGTGTGCTGTGGCTGCTGTGTGTTTGCGTGGCCCCCGGGAGCCACGGCCAGAGGCTTCAGCAGGGCGGAGGGGGGGAGACGCCGACGGACGCCCCGGCGGCGGCGGCGGGGGGGAAGTCGTCGTCGTCGTCGCACCTGGCCGAGCGGGACGTCGTCTGCCACCCGGAGGGATGCTACGCCGTCTTCGTCCAGAAGAGGACCTTCCGGGAGGCGGGCCGCAGCTGCCGCGAGCGCGGCGGCACCCTGGCCACGGTGCACGAGGAGCGCGCGGCGGGCGCCGTCCACGAGCTGCTGTCGTCCGTGGAGCCGCAGGGGAGCCGGGCGCGCCTCCGCCTCTGGATCGGACTGCACCGGCCGCCGCGCCAGTGCTCGGCCACGCGGCCGCTGCGGGGCTTCGTCTGGGTCACAGGTACACACACACGGTGTTTTCACTCTTTGACCCTCTCGACGATGCGTTGCGGAGCAGCGGTTCCCAAACCTTTTTCATGTCAAGGACCCCCCTAAATTGACACGCAGATATGCCTGCAAGGACCCCAATAAGAGAAGATTTTTTTTAAGGCTCTAGCGGTTATTTTTCAGCCCGTTTCATTTCAAGGACCCCCAGTTTGACATTAGTCTATACGGACCCCCCATTTAATAGCATTTCTATCTCTGGGACCCCCAATTTATATTGTAAAATCAGTGCTAATTTAACTCGTATTTAGAGCGTACAAATGGAACCAAATGATAATGATTTGGTTCCATTTGTACACTCTCTGAGTTACAGACCCATAAGGGTCCAGATGGTCCCTATAACTATAATTTAGCTGGGGGACCCCCTGGAACTCCCTCGAGTACCCCTGGGGGTCCCCGGACCCCACTTTGGGAACCACTGCTGTAGAACGTCCAAATCAAAACAGACGATAAAGGGGCTGATCGAAAGAATCATGGCGACGGTCGGGAAATTGTGACAACTTATAATGCCTATTCAAGGTGAGGTGAGGTGGTCACGGTTATGGTGACCCAGTGCCCACCCTTTGAGGTGACCCACCCTTTCGGTGGATAAGGTGACCCACCTCATACACCTAAAACTGGAGTATGAATAGGCTTTTCAATTCAATTCAATTCAATTCAATTCAATTCAATTCAATTCAATTCAATTCAATTCAATTAAATTCAATTCAATTCAATTCAATTCAATTCAATTCAATTCAATTCAATTCAATTCAATTCAATTCACATTCAAATTCCACATTTTGTGATGGTTTGGTTGGCTGAGCACGGAATGTGTTGATGCACAGTATGATAAGAGCGCCCCTCACTTACACACGATTTACATTAAAACATTTTTATCAACTTTGCATAATTAATTATTTGGATGGATTCTTGAAATTTTATATCTAAGATTTTTAAAAAGAATAATCTTTAGGCTATACAAAAGAAATGGCAAAATTGTGAATCAATGCAGTGTCTTGACGGATTGTTCCTTCATTAAATCGGCTCTGCGTAACCTCTCTAGCAGACCTTGGCCGTGGCCCCGGTTGGACCTCCAGGGGTCAGCGCTGACTGCATGCTCAACGCATTAACCCCTCGCTTGGCTTCGACGGGGACAGTAGGACCGCAGGCGAGACAGGAGGAAATTCAATCTGGGCCCTGACCTCACTGCAACCCCCCCCCCTCCCCCAGCTCTGATTTAGTCATTAGCAATCCTAACTCAATACTCGTTAAAGGCATAGACTATTGTGACTCTTGCCTCATAATATGATACGCCCCTCAGTCCTCGTGAAAAAACGTGAAGCATTATAAGCGAGCAGTGAAGGGGAAAGGGAGTGCAGGAAGGAGTGCAGAGAGATGGACGGTCGGTCTTGTTGTCGTCAACCTGGCCGTGACCCTTTGTTTCTTGTTTCCCGTAACACAGGGGACCAGGACGGGCAGTACACCAACTGGCTCCGCGACGAGGCCCCGGGGGCCTGCGCGGCTCCCCGCTGCGTGGCCATGACGGTGCTCACCTCGGAGAGCGCCCGCGAGAGCAGCGACAACTTCCGCTGGCTGGACGGCTCGTGCGGGCTGGCGCTGGACGGCTACGTCTGCCAGTACAGCTACAGGGGCATGTGCCACGCCTTGGACGACGAGGGCGGAGGCGCCGCCACGTACACCACGCCCTTCCACCTGGTCAGCGCCCTGCTGACGCACGTCCCCTTCGGCTCCGTCGGCGCCGTGCCCTGCCCCGCGCTCGACTCCGACCCGGAGGAGGAGGAGGAGGAGGAGGAGGCTCCCGCGGAGGAGACCGTCCTGTGCATGGAGCGGGAGGACGGCACGGTGGGCTGGTCCAGAGACGGGCCCCTCTGCTCGGCCGACCCCGACGCGGCCGCCGGGAGCCTGGACTGGTGCGGCACCGACCACGGCTGCGAGCAGTACTGCCAGAGCACGGACACGGACTACTACTGCTACTGCTCCGAGGGCTCGGTGCTGGACGAGGACCGCTACAGCTGCCGGCCCGACCCCCTCGGCCAGACCGACCCGCCGCCCGACACCTCCTCCACGTCCGGCACCGACCGGCCCCGCCGCGTCGTCAGCCAGGCCTGCGTGGCGGCGGGCTGCGAGTACGACTGCGCCGCGACGACGCAGTCGTCGTCGTCGTCGCGCGGCGGCAGCGGCGTCCGCTGCACCTGCCCGCCGGGCTACCAGGTGGGCCCGCCGGACGGGCGCGGCTGCTCCGACGTGGACGAGTGCCGCCAGCGGCCGTGCCAGCAGCTGTGCGTCAACACGCCGGGCACCTTCCACTGCGCCTGCCACGCCGGCTACCAGCCCGACGACGACGGCGAGTGCGTGGACGTGGACGAGTGCCTCGACGAGGGCAGCTGCGAGGGCGGCGGCGGCTGCGAGAACACGCTGGGCTCCTTCGCGTGCCCGTGCGCGCCCGGCTACGAGCGCGGCGGCGGCGGGGGGGAGTGCGTGGACGTCGACGAGTGCGGTGCGGCGGGGGGCGAGTCGCCGTGCCAGCAGCACTGCCTGAACTTCATGGGAGGCTACCAGTGTTACTGTGACACGGGGTACGACCCGCAGCCGGACGGCCTCTCCTGCGAGCCGTCCCACGAGGAGGACGAGGAGTACTCCACCCTGAGCCCCGACGCCGTCGACCCTAACGACCATCTGCACCCCGACGGCCACGACCCGTACGCTCACCCCAACTCCGACTCCGACGCGAACCACCACGACCTCCCCTGGTCCGCCTCGTTCACCCCGGACCCCAGCTTTGAAGTCGACACTGACTATGACTCCGAGTGGCCGCAGACGCAGCGCCCAGACGACGAGCTGCCGCCGACCACTGACCCGCCGCCGCGCCGTCCTCCTCCTCCACCCCACGGCCGCTCGGACGACCACCCGAACCAATGGGACGCCCTCTCCCCCAAGCGGCATCACACGGTCACCACGCCCACGACGCGGTACGGCGGCAACGAGGCCGAGTTCAAGACGGGCTCCGGAGGAGAGGCGGCGGCGGCGGCGGGGGGCGGCGGGCGGACGAACGGGCACCAAGGTGGGCGCGGGGGCAACCGGGGGGGCGACCGTGGCCAGGGCTGCGGCGGAGCCGTCGGGCGCCGAGGACATTGACGGCGACGGCGGCTCGGCCGCGTCGGGCAAGCGGAAGCACGACAAGAGCTGGCTGCTGGTGGCCCTGCTGGTGCCGCTGTGCGTGTTCGTGGTGGTGATGCTGGCCCTGGGCATCGTCTACTGCACCAGCTGTGCGGTGGACAAGAGCAAGAGCTTCTCAAACTGCTACCGCTGGATCCTCCCTCCCCCCGCCGCCGCCACTCCCCACCCCGAGGGGAGGGGCGGCAAGCCCCGAGCATGAACCCTTACAGATTAACACACACGCACACAGACACAGACACACACACAGACACACGAGAGACACACACACACACACACACACACACACACAGACAGACACAGTAAAAAAAGAAATCCTCTCTCTCTCTCTCTCACTCACTCACACGCACTCACAAACAAACACATGCGCGCACATACTTTGTGTGGAACACTCATGATGTCTGCTTAAATGTCCTTTAGTGGTGGAGGAGGAGGAGGAGGAGGAGCCGTTGTAGAACTACCATTGGATATACTGTTGGCTGATTCAGGCACTTGAGGATGACTTTTATAGGGCTGCAATTCTCTTCTGTTTTTGTTTCTTGTTGTTGTTGTTGTTTTTATTTTTTAGGTTTTTGTTGCACACACCCCCTGTACATACTACACTCCATGTGTTTAGATTTCAATAAAACATCAAAACATTGAAGAAACGATGTGTGATTGATAAGGATTTATACAACTGTGTGAATAAATGATAAACCAGAATATGGACACGGGGAGCAAGTGTCATTGTGTGTGTGCGTGTGTGTGTGCACGCGTGCGCGTGCGTGCGTGCGATTTGTATAAACACTCAGCGGTGGGATTTGAGAGACTGGAGCTACAAATGAGCCTCATGAAAATAGGCCTCATTTCTAATTGCACTGGTAAACAAAACGTCTTTCATCTTCCTCAATTTGGGCTGCTTTTTGTGCGACGTTGAGGGTCGGAAGAAGGAGAAGCGGGAGTGAGTGAGTGAGCTGGACGAGCCAAATGAGTTCCAAACCGCTGCGTTGGACAGTAACAAAGAACTGTGTTAGAATCATACGATATGCGTGTTGTTTTTCCTCCGTGACTGTAGAATAACGCTGGTGCGTCATATTATATTCCTCATGGTTTGGCAGGCAAATGCGTGGTTTAAAATATGAAAAATGTGGCCAAGAAAAGAAAGCTACACGGCAAGAGGTGCGAAGGTAGTGAGGGGAGGCCGGTCTGCAGGGTGGGGGACTGGGGGTTTCAACATTGATATAAGATGCAGGCCTGGAATGGGCCTCAGAAGCAGGGGTTCATTGACTTTATTTCAAAACTTGTGTGAAAAGGAGGCCTTTAGGATTGTTTACAAGAGGAGCGGGGGCATCTTGTTCTGGAATGATGTTAGCACACATGGGTCTTCAACAGAGCCCCTTAGGGGGTCCTCAGAGTTACTGTTCAGGGGAGAGGGGGGGGGGGGGGGGGGGTCTTTCACTTACCACTTGAACCCTATAGCATCCCTATTCTGGGGGTAACCTTCACCGAAAATAGCAGATCTACGACATTTACAATGTGTTGCACCTCGACGTGTTGTAGATCGGCCATTTTCAGTAAAGACGTTTGTTGTTGAAGGGGAAAAGAACAGACCAAGTATACAGAGATTAATAGAAAGATGAATGTATTCCTTGTGTAATGGAACACTGATGGTGCTGTCAAACAAGTACTCTATGAAGCTATCCATGAAATCTGGAGATAAGATAAATCTGCGACACATAATGTCGTGTGTCGATCCCATGGCCTGGCCCAAAAAATGAAATGCCTGTAAATATGAAGGTTATTGTTGTACTTTCATCTCATTTTAAATGCACCACAAAGTGGTGTCAGTCAGATGAGCCCATTTGATTAATAAATAAACCAACATTCCCAGTGAACCACTAAACACACGGACAGGCAGACACCCAAGGGCATTTGGGCGTAGGTTTCCCTTCCCTTCACTGCATGGTGTATATACCACAGCCAACCAACCCTCACACCTCAAACGGACACCTCTACCAGTGTTGTTTTTGGCAGCAAATTTAGATTTTTTGCTTTAGTCATATAGTCTCTTGAATAGTTTTCATTTTGTTTTAGTCACATTTTAGTCACCCGGAATGTTTTAGTGTTAGTCTAGTTTTAGTCGACTAAATCTAATTTAGTCGAACAAAATGTATTTTGGCGGGCCTTGATGCCGTCGTAATGACAGATTTTTTTTTCACTTGCTGAAAATAGCCGATCTACTGTACAAGCCCAGCTGCGACGTGTTGTGAGCTTGTAGATCGGCATGCAACTAATTGTAAAATGACGTATACTGGATCTCTTGTCCACTAGTCCCTTCCAAACATCTAGTTTTTATGTGTTGACAAAATTGTCAGTATATTTACTCTTAGTTTTAGTCATCATAGCTTAGTTTTCATTTAGTTTCCATTTAGTTTTCGTCAGTGAAAAAAGGTAGTCGACGAACATTTTTAGTTTTGGTTTTAGTCGGCGAAAACAACATTGACCTCAATGGGATTGTTTCACAAACAAAGAGGAAGATGATGACCATTGAATATATTTTTGAAGAAACGGACGGAAATCTTAAAAGGTAGGCCTATATGTCTGTGCATGGTTTGATTTCTTCAAATTCTTCATACTTTTATAATACTTTCAATAAAATAAATATAATGTGTTAAGTATTGCAATCAATTCCAAAATCTGATGGTGCATGATGCTCTGGAAAATACATCGATGCTGCACTGTAATTACATACTGTAGTATAATGCTTAAATATTTTAGATTAAACGTGATTGTTTTCATTAGGCAGAACAACTCATGATAATTGGTTGATTGATTGATTGAATACTTTCTTAGACAGAAATGCAAACAGCATGCACGAATTCATAGTCATATATATGAAGTCCTGTGGACAGGACTATTTGTGTTAAAATATATGTATTCAATTCATCAACAAAAAATAACAATATTGTAAATGTGATGTGGCAATAACGCACTTTTTAAAGGACGCGGTCTGAGACAGCGGAACACTTTGTAGTCACTTTACACAACCTAATGAATCGATTAATTAAATAACGAATTAGCGTAATCAATGGACTCCCTATGGCTTCGATCTGTCATTCTTCGGTCTGAAGAAAAGTGGCCGAATGACGCATTTGTAATTGACTCAAAATGAGCACACCGTGAGCTAGTAGATCTGCTATCTTCGTACATTACCAAGCAAGCAAGCATTAATAATTAATATATAGCTGGTAGCTGCAACCACAACTATCATTCATGACGCTATGAGTTCCAAAGGCAAAGCACTGAATTGAATTGTCTCTGACATCTTAGCCAAAGTTATCTATAGGCCTACGCCCGTCACCCTACTCTTCTTCCCAGCTAAGTCCTGCCCTATGCGGGAGCTAACTATCTCCGTAGACAACGCCCTGGTAACGTCTGTCCCAACAGCCAGGAATCTTGGTGTTGTCCTGGACAGTCAGCTCTCGTTCAAAACTCACATCACAGCTGTCACTCGATCCTGTAGGTTCACACTCTATAACATACGACGAATTAGACCGTTCCTCACCCAGGAATCAGCCCAGCTCCTAATCCAGACAACAGTCTTGTCAAAACTTGACTATTGTAACTCCCTCCTTACTGGCCTACCAGCATGTGCACTTAAACCTCTCCAGCTGATCCAAAATGCCGCAGCTCGCTTGGTCTTCAACTTCAACCAGCCAAAATTCTCACATGTCTCCCCCCTGCTCCGTTCCCTCCACTGGCTCCCGGTCGCTGCCCGCACAGAATACAAAACTCTGATGCTGGCATTCAAAGCAACCAAAGGTATGGCTCCCCCATATCTTGCAAGTATGATCGAACCCTACAAACCCTCCCGCTCACTCAGATCAGGCAACGCAGGGAAGCTGGAAGTACCCTCACTAAAAACGCCGGGACAACGCTCCACACGTCCCAAACTCTTCTCCCTTCTGGCTCCAAAACTGTGGAATGCACTTCCCATTGCAGTCAGAACTGCAGCATCACTCCCAATCTTCCGCCGTAGTCTGAAAACCCACCTTTTCAGACTCCATCATGGCCCATAGCACTTACCCCACCCCCTTAGATAGCAATTCTGTAGACTTAGATAGCATTTGATACAGACTTATAGCATGTTATGTAGACAGCATAAGTGCATTGTATGTGCTATTGTCATAGCACGTCATAGTACATATGTATAGCATAGTAGTATAGATGTATAGCTTATATGTATAGTTTCATTATAGATATTCCACTGTTACTTTCTTAGCTTACGCATGTTTCATGATAAATGTTTTTATGTGATGTATACCCATGCTTTTTTGTTCTTGCTTAATGTAAGTCGCTCTGGATTAAGAGCGTCTGCTAAATGCCTAAATTGTAAATTGTAAATTGTAAATTGTAACTAACTTTAGTGCTTGGTGGACCGTTGACAATATTGTGAAAAGATCAAAGCCGTTCACTGCATTGGTCGGCCACATGCTAGCCTGCATGCAGGTTTGGACACATACAACATGTTTAATGAATGTGCATTTTGTCCACCTAGAGGACAAATATGGCTCAGTATTCCCTGCTTGTCGTGGCGTTGCTGACATATTGATTTAATTGATTGAGAAGTAGCCCTATACAGTTGCATACAAAAGGATGCTACAATAACTCAAGAATAAAGCACATGACTTGTTTGTTTCCATTGGGGTCCTGTCTAGTCTGTATTCAATTCATGATCGAAACATTTAAAGACAAACATAATATACAATTAAAAGATCGTATAAACGGGGTAGTATAAAAAATATCTGTCTACAACAGTTAGGGCGGGGGCATTTCTGGTGATAAGCTAGACTTTGCACAGGGGCCAGCAGCAGGCAGCCTGCCACCTAGGCCTACTGTTGCTCTTTTAGAGCCGTTTTGAAAGACTTTATGCTAAACTTGCAATCAAATAAGATGTTATTTAACACAAGCCAATAAGATCCATACTGTAGGTGGGTCGATCCGATATCAGCATTATAGTCAACCCGGCCGGACCAAATATAGGGATTGTCTAGCCCTGAAACATGACTGCCATTATGACCATCATGACAGTCATGACTTAACTGCAGCCTGTTTTATGCGGTCGCTACATTCACAATAAGAACGTATATATAAACATTCCGATTTCAAATATAAAGTACTCACAATTTGTCCCACGGGTGTTAGTTAGTTGCTGCACCCGCGATTAGCATTGCTGCATCCCGCGTTGTTTAATAAAAAGCATTTTTATCCGAGCGCCCCGGCTACTTTTTTCAAACGGGGTTCGTTTGGGAAATTCACAGTTGCACACCGGGAGCGCACTCGCCTATTAGTCTGTATTAGCAGGGCGGTCAGCGTGCCTATATCGAACACACCGAGTGCCACCCTCGGTTGCGCATTGACTCTCGTATGAATAATAATAATACATTTTATTTATATGGCGCGCCTTTCAGGTCACTTATTATACGAGAGACATGAACCATGGCTAGGGATTGTCATACTATAGACAACGTCCTAGTTGACAAGATATGGATCTTATTGATTCAGTCAGTCATCCTGACAAAGCATAATCGGATGATATGGTTTAAATTCTAATCGGACACCACTGCGGCGGGTTCTAACCTTAGTAATTAACCAGCAATAGAGCGCAGCTTAGAGCTATTTTATATAAAGCACTATATGACTTCCATTGGGGTCCTGGCTGTCTATAGTCTGTAGGCTATTCAATTCATGATCGATCGAATTCATTTAAAGACAAACATAATATACAATTAAAATATCGTATAAACGAGACGAGTAGACTAGTATTAAATACAAAAAAGAATAATAATAAGAAAATAGATATAGGCCTACAATAAACAGGGGCGGAGGCTTTTCTATATTTTCTGGTGATAAGCTTAGACTTTTCACAGGGGCAGCAGCAGGCAGCCTGCCATCTGTTGCTCTCTTAGAACTGTTTTTGAAAGACTTTATGCTAAACCTGCACTCAAATAAGATGTTATTTAACCAGTCTGTATGATTGATAAAGTGTATATGGAGGAGGCGGAGCATAGAGTTATGGCGTTGTTGGAGGAGGAGGCATATTCACTGGTGTACTGTTCCGGTAGGACGCCACCTACTGGCTGACCATTATTAGGCCTACTCGCGAGGCTTTACAAAATCTCGGGTGGCAGTTATAACGACGAGTTGTTGTTTTGTTGTAACGAGGAGGACAATGCTGCTAAGGCACGCGGCGCGTGTGGTACACGGATCATCAACAATAGGAAAATGGAAAACGCTGTCGACGAGGATGGGATTCGAACCCACGCGTGCAGAGCACAATGGATTAGCAGTCCATCGCCTTAACCACTCGGCCACCTCGTCTCACGGTCCTGCTCTATCTCGGTGCTAGTAAGAATTATTTAATCTTCATGTCACTACCAGCGTGTAGAAGCTCGACCTTCACGTTGTTTGAAATGTCTGTATGTAATAATACTATATATTTACGTTTGTTACCGGTCACAATGTAACGATATTTACCACGCACTGTCTCTTATGTGGGGGGAAATGTCCTGAAGATTGTAGTTTCAGGACAAGGTTGTTGTAGTGTGTTCTTTGATTGGTCGCTCTCGTCCGTCAATCGGTCAGTCGAGTGCTGTGATTGGTCGAGGGGCGAGTCCTGCGTTGAATGAATACAGGAAGTGAGGGTAGAGAGACAGCGTGAGACTGCAAATTGACAGTAAGAAGAAAGAAAGTATAAACCCAGCAGGCAGTAAGTTAGAGTCCATTCATGATGTTTAATGTTAATCTTTCATATTATCCGTGTATGCAAATAGCAGCTAGAAGTGGGTCATACTCATATGGGAAGTGTCTGATGATGGGGTTGCTTATTCACCACGATTTTAGTTTATAAAGTTCTCTCATATTGCTTAACCAGCTGTACCGTTTATTTAGCATGTCTGCTAACGTTAGCCGTCTCCAGCAGCATAATAATATATGTACTGTGTACTATATAGAAACAAAAGTGAACGCATTCCTGTTCCGGATGGAATTATAGGAATGCATGTACCTTACACAGTATAGCTATATATATATATATCCCCCCCCCCTCCATAATTTACAGTATAATTGGCTGTTTTTTTCCCCTACCTCCAGCTTTATCAAAGGTAACCGTTAGCTTCTTTGTAGGGCAGGTGGTGAATCAGACCTGTATTCATCATAGTTTATATATATATATATATATATATATATGGTATAGATGAGGTCTGATTCTGAACCTTTGGCACACAGCAAAATCCTCATTGTTTATTATTCGTCCTTTTGTAAGATTTTTTTTTAATAATGCCGTTAAATATATACAATCAAATGGAACTTTTGTTTCACACGAAGAGGGATGTCTAATTGTCTATGGAAGTAATTGTGACTTCCAGGTTGCAGGCAAGTACAAGGCAATCACCCTCTCTGTTTGTCACTTGAGTCTATAGGCTTAACCCATTTAGACCAGAGACCAGATTCTTTAATGTCTTCTAACTCATGACAGTTTGCTGTATCAGAGCGGTTCTCAAACTATTTAATGTTGAGGACCCCCAGAATTATATGTATTTGGCCGCGGACCCCAGTCTGAAAATATGTTGAATAACGTTCGCTCTGAAATAATATATATATTGTGTCAAATTTTCCCCCCCAGATTTTTCAAAGAAATAGCAGACCTACAAGCTCGAAGTGCGGCACTCGGTGCCGCGCTATGAGCTTGTAGATCTGCTATTTGTCAATAGCTAAAGTATAACGTAATGCATAAAACACCAAAAGGGGTGCCTGTACTGCTGATCATAAGCAAGCTAGTGTTATAGAGACATCTCTGAGCTGTCACGTTCTTCATCGCTCCCTTTGACCCCTTGTTCCTCTCCTTCCTCGTCTCCTTCACCAGTGCTTCCCAAACCTTCTGGCTCACGACCCCAAGGAGACCCCGGGGCACTCAAACTATAGTGAAAAGAAAACGGCAGATATATATACAAGCTCATAACGTGTTGCAGCGTTGTGAGCTTGTAGATTGGCTGTTTTCACTACTTCATAATTATTAGATTTTTTAATTTATTTAATTCATGGCATTTCTTAGATTTGTTTTTGTTTTGAAAATTAATAAAAATACAAATACATCATTTTTTGTTTTTATGTAGGAAGAGAAAATGGGATTTTTACTCGAGTCGCGACTCGCGACCCATAGAAATGGGTCCGTGACCCATGTTTTCGTTTGTGAAACGGTGTCCTACTTGCATACTTAGTTTAGACTAGTCATTGGTTAGACATGGGTTAAGGTTAGGTTTAGGTGTGCTGCCCCGTGGGACGTTAGGTTTAGGGTGAGGGTTTGTACTAGTTGTAGGGCTAATGACTGGTCTAACCAACAACTGGCGAACATGCGCTGCACCCGTGCTTGGAGGTTATGTTTAGGGTTAGTAATTTCGGAACAATGGGAGGTCGGAAAACAATGACATGTTACCGTCCTAGTCCTACACTGTCTTCTTCTCCTTGCACTCAACTCCTCATCCTTCTCTGTACCTCCCTCCCTGTGTTCTCCCTGCTTCCAGCTCCTCCTTACCAGTGTTAGCCCCATCAGCCCTGAAGATGGTCGACTCCCAGTACTACCTCCCCAATGACATCGGCATCTCTGCGCTGGACTGCCGCGAGGCCTTCCAGCTACTGTCGCCGCGGGAGAAGATGTACTCCCATTACCTGTCCCGTGCAGCATGGTACGATGCAGTGCATAGCATTTAGGACACAGATTTGAACTTAGGGCTGGTACATTTTGTCCCTTCTCCGCTGAATTATTGGGAGATTTGACAACATTTCTGGGGTTGCTGATAATGGGTCAGTAGTGTGTGTGTGTGTGTGTATATATATATATATATATATATATATATATATTGCGAAAAGTGTAGTTTAATAACAAAATGTAGTGCACATCTTTTAATTATTGAATCTTGAATTAATTTAGGTGGCCATTTGTCCCGTCTCCTTTTTGTTTCCCGCGCCTTGTTTGAGATTTCATGTACATTTAGGATTTTTCTTAAGGATGATGTCGTAGTTCAGCTTTTGGTGACATGTACATTTAAGTTTGAATCTATTATTTAACCACTTAAACGGCTATAAACTTCATTTGACCACCGTGGCACCCGCCTTTTCCCCCACTAGGCTTGTGAAAATGTGCCAATTTTCGGCAATTTCTTTCCACCGAAGACACACTAGTGTACAATACATACATTTCCACCATGCTATCTCACTAGAATGACACATTGAAATGGTCGGGTCTCAGGTACGGTGGGCTGGCGGTGCTGCTGCAGACCTCGCCGGAATCCACCGACATCTTCGTCCTGCTGCAGAGAATCTTTCGCAAACAGACGCCTGCCCAGCTGGAGCAGGTCGGCGTGGCAGCCGGACTCAGCCCCGAAGAGTACCAGGTGCGTTTAGCCTCGGAAACCCAGACGTTTTTTATTTCCAGGGAGAAAAGAAAAGTCTGGGTCTGAGTCCACTTCAATTCGGCATGGAGTAGCGCAAACATTGCTCACTCTCTGCTGATTTCTGATCGTGTGCACCTTTGTAAAATTGACATACACACGCACACATGTACACACACACACACACACACACGCTCCTCTCTCTCTCTCTCTGTCGCTCTGAGTAATTAGTCTCATGTCACGCAGCTGCGCATTAGTTTCTCCCGGCGGATCCTGCCGGGAGCTGCCTATGCCATAAAAAGCATAGGTGAGTTACAGGCTACAGGTGCGTTGACCCTCCCTCCCACCTGATTCTCATTTTCTCTGTGAAACTAACCGATTCTAACAGTTTTCTGAAAAAAACTATGTATATCAGTGTTGCTCCACCTTTTTCATGTCAACGACCCCCCAGAATTATCTGTGTTTGGCCGCAGACCCCCATCTGAAAATATGCTGTTCCAGTTGTTCAAGTTTCTATCTATAAATGAAATACATATATATCGATTTAGAATTATTCTGGATCCCTTTTTAGTTTCTCTGAGAAAAATATATCATCATGTCAGAGTACATAACTGGTATAACTAGCTCTCAATGATGACGTAATAAAGATGAGGATTAAAGGACCCAATACCTTCAATGGTGACGTATATGTCGATCAGTGTCGGGTGGATTAAAGGAAATGCTTCTATGTATATGTAATTTGTAAGTTGATTAGCGGTATACTGTGGTTACTTTGCGCCACTTTTGATGAGTATGCACCGTCCCAGCACTTTTGATGTATGCACCGTCCCAGCATATGACGTCAGGGTAACTGGTATAACTAGCTCTCAATGATGACGTAATAAAGATGAGGATTAAAGGACCCAATACCTTCAATGGTGACGTATATGTCGATCAGTGTCGGGTGGATTAAAGGAAATGCCTCTATGTATATGTAATTTGTAAGTTGATTAGCGGTATACTGTGGTTACTTTGCACCACTTTTGATGCGTATATGCACCGGTCCAGCATATGACGTCAGGGTATAACTGGTATAACTAGCTCTGAATGATGACGTAATAAAGATGTGGATTAAAGTACCCAATGCCAGAGTGTAATTGGTTTTCGATGGTGACGTAATGACGATATGTTTTAGTGTCGGGAGGATTAAAGGTAATGCTCCTATGTATACATGTATGTAATCTGCCGTATCAGGCACAAGTAGTCATTAAGTCATTTGCTGGGAAGGATTCATACACATCGAATATCGTCCTGGGCGAAACTAGTACGTGCGCGCTCTGCTTGCACAAGTAATTAATAATTGGCCGCTGACCGCCATATGAAAATATGTTGTTCCAGGAACCCCCCCCAGAAGCAAAAAAAATTGAGTTAAAAAGGTTCACTCTGACAGAATATATATTCAAAGACTTGTGCCACATTTTCACAATCTTTCAAAAAATTTGAAACTATTTTTCAACAGCTAAAGTGTAACACCAAAAGGGGTTCCCGTTCAGAATGGGTTAAGATAAATTACATTAGCCAATCTACAACCTTTGAATATGACGATTATGCAAAACAATAATTGAGATTATCTCAAACAATTGTGATTAGGCGATTATGTGATAATTGTGGCAGGCCCTCATGATGTTTTGTCCGCCTTGTGTCTTGTCCAGGCGTTCTTGGTGTATGCAGCGGGTCTGTACGCCAACATGGGAAACTACAAGTCTTTTGGAGACACCAAGTTCATCCCCAACCTCCCCAAGGTACCGACGCAGCGGGCTCTAGAGAGAACCATGTATATTGTATAGTATCATATGACTGCACAGTATGTCATTGTATTCGGGGTGGCTGGCGGTGGCTCAGGGATAGAGTGTGACCGGATGGCAACCTCAAGGGTCCCAGTTCTGAACCCTGTGGGCTCCCCCCCAGTGTCGCAGTGTCCTTGAGCAAGACTCTGAACCCCTAATTGCTCCTGATGTGGCAGGTCGGTGCCTTGCATGGTTTTGCTCCGGCATCGGTGGGTGAATGTGATGCACAATCTCTGTAAAGCGCCTTGGATAAAGGCACCATTCATTCACCATTATTTGTCTATCGAGTATCACTGCCCCCTGTACAGTTTTCTAATGAATGTTGACATGGTAATGGTATTTTCTCATTGTGTGTGTCCTCCTTACGTATATTTCTGTGCGTGCGTGCGTGACCCAGGACAAGCTGAAGGCTCTGGTGTGGGCCAGCCAGGCGTTCCAGGAGAAGCCCAGTGACATGGAGGCTCTGTGGGACAGCTGTGCTCCGCTCCTCTACTCACTGGAAAACAGACAGAAACAGCTGGGCTTGGGGGACAAGGTAACACGTGTGTGTGTGTGTGTGTGTGTGATCGTTTAACGGTAGGCCAAGTGATTCTCTTTGGTTAAAATAAGTGTTAACGTACTAATTGCTATAGAGCGTCACCTGCTCGTCCCCTCGATTCCCCTGGTTCACGGAAGTTTTTCTCTACGGAGAATAACACGGGGTGATCTTAAAATCGTCTCATATAAGCATTGTGGTCCAAAATTAAGCAAGCTGTCTCTGTTTTATTGTCGGGGAGGCGGCTCTGTATCGTTTGAGACTGTCAGTCACTCGTATATGATACAGTCTGTTTCTAGCGAAAATGTAACCAATTCAATAGCAGTAACGATAGCGTCAGGATTTGCGCCCCTCTACCGATATTGACGTCAGACTTCGATGCTCTATAGAGTGTTTGTTCAGTAACAGGAGTCTCCACGTCTCTCCAGCTCTTTATTAAACAATAAATGCATTTTGAGGTCGGGATGCCATTTTTATCCAATCAGGCCTAGAAGTCTGACAGGATAGAGATTAAACAAGTGGAATTGGTAGTGATGGCGCAAAGAAATGAGCAGACAAAATTGCAACTGGAACACCATAAAAATGTGCAATCCACCCGAAAATATAATGAACAAACACTCTTATCTATAGCAATAATTGCTATCATAATAACGCTTTTAACCTTTTAACATAATAATGTTTTTGTTTTATTTAACTCATTTAGGCCTGACGTCAACATTAAAAAAAAAAGTCTTCTAAATCCATACAGTTTTCTGAAATGCCTATGTTTCTATATGAGTGGTGCTCAATATTTCATGTGAAAGACTCCAAAAATTATCTGTATTTGGCCGCCGACCCCCATCTGCAAAATGTGTAGTTCCAGGGAGCAAAGATTTGAGTTAAAAACGTTCGCTCTGAAAGAATATACTTTCAGAGATTTGCGCCACATTTTGGCGATAAAAAAAAAAAATAGCATATCTACAAGCTCGTAGCGTGGCACAGAGTGCTTGTAGATCTGCTATTTTTCAATGGCTAAAGCACCACCAAATGGGGTTCCCGCCAAAAATGGGTTAACAAAGCCTTTTTTAACCCATTCTGAACGGGAACCCATCTTGGTGTCGGCATCATGTTATGCTTTAGCTATTGAAAAATAGCAGATCTACAAGCTCATAGCGCGCCACCGAGTGGCACGCTACGAGCTTGTAGGTCTGCTATTTTTTGAAAAATCGAAGAACGACTGACATTTTTAGAATCTGTTCTCAGGTCAGAATGGGTCAATCAGACCAGTGTGTCTCCAGTGGAAACCTCGTATGAATCTGATCTCAGGTCAGAATGGGTTAAAAGATGCATTCCAACTCCTGGGTATGGTTACTAATGTCTTCCTCCTCCTGTGTGCCGCAGGGCATTACCACCTATTTCTCAGGGAACTGTGCTTTGGAGGACGCTGAGCTGGCCCAAAAGTTCCTCGACTCTCAGGTGAGCATCCAGCGAGCCCTTTACGTCCTACTGGCCGGGTCTGTCTGAATAGTCCTATATACTCCTTCACCCTCCACAGCCAAATTCAAGACACCTTTGCAAAAGGAACTCCGTTTGTCTATATATATCTTTTTTTCTTTTCAACCTGACAAGCATCATGTCCACATCCACCACAGCCTCATACCGGATAGAACTTTGTGTTGTGACCAAACGCGCACCCAGACTGCAGGGGCTCTGGCAGACCATAATAATGGATTTCTATTTATAACGCACTTTATATTCGTCAGAATCTGAAAGTGCTACAGCAGACGAAACAACACACCATTAAAAACATCTAATGGAACGGGATCATTTAAAACACAAGGGCAAGGCTATAAAAATGCTTTGGTATAAAAGGAAAGTTTTTAGTCCTCTTAAAGGGACACTTCACCCTTTTTGCAAAAAAATATATGTTAATGACGTTTAGGAGCTTTAGAACACTTTCCTGGGGGTATTTATGTGTGTAATATGTGGTTTTAGATATTTTAGATTGTAGCAGTGAGCCTGTTGTCTCTGATGTCATGGACACTGGTCTCACTACCTTCCTGGACTACAATTCCCATAATTCTTTGGTGCACTGCTCCTCCTTGTGGATAGGGGGGAGAGCTGTCTTACTGAGACAACATGTAGTCCAGGAAGGAAGTGAGCCCAGTGTCCATGACATCAGAGACAGCAGGCTCACTGCTACAATCTAAAATATCTAAAACCACATATTACACACATAAATACCCCCAGGAAAGTGATCTAAAGTTTCTAAACGTCATTAACATATATCTTTTTGCAAAAAGGGTGAAGTGTCCCTTTAACCGTTTCCGTACATACGATACGGCGGTGCCACACGTCATAGCGTCACCTACCGACGCGTACATAGGACGTGTGAGGCCGTCCTAGCGCATCCTCAATGATACCGGGCGAGATAAGAATATTCAGAATTTTTTGTCAGTTCGCCTTTCGGCTACCGTCTGCTACGCTCTGGGCTCATATTAGCTTACCGTTGACTTAGTTGTTAGCGCGGCGGAAAGAATGACTCGTCTAATCCAGGGCGCTCTCCGTGGTTATGAACGGATCGATATGCTGGCGCTTCATTTCTGCTCCTCATCCGTCCCTCCCGCAAAATATGAACGCTTTTTGGATCATATATCGTATAAATTAAAATGATCGCAATGTAAAGTCAACTTTGTTTTAGTAGATTGTTTCTGGGTCGTGGCTTTCAGAGTAAAAGCGCTCAGACAACTCTGGCACCCCAGAGCTCCTATTTTGAAGAACTTCCGTCACTGATTGTGTTAAAGGTGGGCGGGGAGAGCGTTCCACAGTTCGTGCGCGACCGAGCACTTCTGGTCTCTTCCTTTCAGTCAAGGCGGGGGTGGGCTAGCTTTTCGGGTACGGGATCACTTGGTCGTTTTCCAAAGGGCTGGCGTGATCACCCCAGTGCCAGCTTTTATGTCCCATTGTAGGCTGCTAATTAGAATAATGCAAGCATTGAATAAGTCAATCATTTAACAATAAACCCTAATAAAGAACGAGTAAATAATTGAATATGGTGACGTATCGCGGCTGTGCCACAGCGCAAATGTAAACGCAAGCTAACAGGACTGCAACTCTAAATTATTATGTACATTATGTTCACCGTTTCTGCATGAGAGAGAGAGACCAGATCAAGGTAGGAGGAGGGAGCTTGTGAACTCGATACTGCCGCAATCTGGCGGAGTCAGGTTGGGCCTAGATATGCTTTGACTAATTAGATTTACAGGACAATTGTACTCGACTGTAATGATGAAACGGTAGGGGGGGGGGGGGGGGATTCAATAAAAGTGTCAGTCATTCATGAATCGCGGAGCTCAAGCGAATGGCTTTGAAAGGCTAGCAGATCTACAAGCTCTCTCAACATATTAGACGCGATGCGTTGTGAGCTTGTAGATGAGGTGAGGTTTTCTTTCATGTCTGAATAGTGATATTTGTTTGTGTATGTTGTGCCGTCTTCCAGAACCTGTCGGCCTACAACACGCGTCTGTTTAAGCGGGAGAAGGGAGGAAAGGCCTGTTACGAGGTGCGCCTGGCATCGGCTGTCCAGAAAGGTCAGAACGTCTTTTCTTGTGTTTTATCATAGTTGCACTAAATGACCCATTTAGACCTGAGGCCCATTATTTAAAAAAAAGTCTTCTAAATCCTAAAAGTTTTCTGGAAAAACCTATGTTTCTGTGTCGGCAGTGCTCAACCTTTATCACGTCACGGACCCCCAGAATTATTTGTATCTGCCCACCGACCCCCCATCTGAAAATATGTTGTTCCAGGCACCCTCCTCCCATGAAGCAAAGATAGCTACGAGCTTGTAGATCTGCTATTTTTTTCAATAGCTAAAGTATAACGCCAAAAAAAGGTTCCCGACCTTCAGCCTGGCATCCCTAGCGTCGTTATAGACAAAAGAACAATTACATCTTCATAAAAAAAACGGTAGATCTACAAGCGCCGCAACGTATCGCTCTGCAACGCGTTGTGAGCTTGTAGAGCTGCCATTTTCGTGTGTAACAGTATGAAGTGGGATTTTCTTTTGTGGTTGATTAAGTCAGCCAAATTCAGCATAGTAATTGCAGTCATATTCTGCATTGAATAAGAACTGTATATATACAATTAGTCCGACTATGTTTTTATACGTTTTTTGTTCTACTGTCCAAAGATGCACATCCTTCAGTCACGCCACTTACTTTAATGTCCTTCTTTTGACTTCTGAGGTCAGAAGTGTGAGATTCCTCAGATTCCTCAGAACAGACTGTGTGGCACGGAACTTTACCACTTCTGCAAATAAAACGTCTTTTTAACGGCAGCTATTTGTTTTAGTGGATATTTCTGTTTCTGTCATGATGTATTCTTGGAACAAGCACGCAACCAACATGGTGTCGGGATGTGCGAGTCTTTTTGATCTCTTGTTGTGACCTCTGTAATTATTTTTTTTTGATCCTGGTTTTAAAGGACCAGTGTAATTGTGTAACATGAGTAGAAGTCGTTTTACAACAGAGTGTGCAAAATAAAACCCCCACAAAAATATCTTATCTACAAGCTCGCAATACATTATTACCATGACATGCGTTGTTCGATCAACTTTTGCGCCTCCACATCTAAATGGTGCATTTGTATAGCGCCTTTATCCAAGGCGCTTTACATAAATTGTGCATTACATTCACCCATTCACACACACACACTCATACGCCGATGGCGGCTGAAACCATGCAAGGCACCAACCTGCACATCGGGAGCAATCGGGTTCAGAGTCTTGCTCAAGGACACTTCGACACACTAACTCTGCGGGAGCCTGGGTTCGAACTGGGAACCCTACTAGGGATGGAGCCCGCAAATCGGGTCCATTACAAACCCGGTTCGGCATTCATCGAGACCCGAGTATCAATAAGCGTTTGGCTTGGTGGAACGGGTGAAAAGTTTGGTAAAAAAAAAGACAAGAGGGGAGCTAAATGCAATAATGTAGCCTACCACAGTTGTTGCAAATGCACGAAAGGGAGCATTTCGGCAATGCATTAGACATCTGTCCATAATGCATCGTTTTAAACCCAAATGCGATACCTTTGCATGTCTGCAGCGAGTCGAAACAACACGGGAGGCAGGCACGGTAAGACGTTGCCATACATTATTAATCCAATTCATAATAATACGTTGGGGAGACTCAAATCTCCCTGCCATAGTTCTAATACTGTATCTCCCGGCGAATCGATTGAATAGTCTCCCATAATACGTGACTTATTCGACAATGTTCAACTTCTCAGTCTTATCGTTGCCGAAAAAGGCAGAGCTACAAGCTCACAACGCGGTGCAACCAGACGCGTTGTGAGCTTGTAGATTGGCTATTTTTGGTGCACGACACCGCCGTACGATGATGTGTATACATTTCACTTTTAAAGTGACGGTACACAATGAACCGTCTGTTAGAAAGGCACTGTATAAGGCCTACAGTAAAATGTAGTGCAAAGGGATGCCTTGGTTGGTTAAAATAAAGATTATTCAAATATAATAAGCATATATATAATTGTGTGTGTGTGTGTGTGTGTGTGTGTGTGTGTGTGTGTGTGTGTACACACCTTATAACTGTTTATTGGCATACAAACTCTCACAACTGGCCAATAAAAATAAGCTTCTGTTCTTTCCACAAAATAATAGCAAATGCTCGATAGTGGGCTCGATAAGGACCCGGCTCAATAAGCCTGCTATCAATGAAACCTTAACGAGCTCCATCCCTAAACCTCTACGGTCACCGTCCGGCCACTGGGCCCCCCTGAGCCACCAGCCGCCACCTTACTGTACCTACTGTAAGCCAACGGTCCGTGATCTTGCTTCCACAGACTGCGCCACAGAGGGGGAATGTGCGTCGCGCTGTGGCGACTTCAAGTTCGACGGCAAAGACTTCCAGGTGACGAGAGGCGACTACGCTCCTCTGATGGCGAAGGTCAGCCACTACCTCCAACAGGCACAGGTCAGTGGAGGAGCAAGGGCCCATGGACCCTTTTGAACCCTGTATAACACCCATTTAGACCCGAGGACGATTCTATGAAAGTCGTTCCGAATCGTGCCGGTTTTCTGAAAAAACCTCATGTTTTCTGTGTCGGTCGTTCTCAAACATCTGAAAATGTTGTTCCAGGGACCCCCCCCCCCCCCCCCCCCTCCAGAAGCAAAGATTTGAGTTTAAAATGTTCGCTCTGAAATAATGTATATTCAAAGATTTGTGCCACATTTTCACGTTTTCTTTTTCAAAAATAGCAGACCGTACAAGCTTGTAGATCTGCTATTTTTCAATGGCTAAAGTATTTAACATGATGCTTTAAAACACCAAAATGGGTTAACACAGTAGTTTTCAATTAACCCGTTTGATTTCTATACCCAGTATTTATTCTGATTTTGAGCCACCCACCACCATTTTATGTGATTTAGCCCCTTAACCCCAACACTTAGAATACCGGTATGTTGTTGTCGTTGGATGAGATTTTGTCCATAATTCCATGCTGTATTGATGTTGGTATACCATTAGGAGAGAGAACAATTCTTCTACATTCTTTAATTCTGTAGACTTCTTGTAAATTAAATGAAAGTAATGCAGAGCGTGAAATGAAACCATTTTACACTCTAGTTAATATCTTTACTGGTCCATTTGGTTACCAACTCTCCATCATTTAGCTGGGGACACAAATGGAACCCCCTCAATTACCACTGGTTGAAAACCACTGCATTAACCCATTCTGGGCAGGAAGCCCTTTTGGTGTTAGCATTATGTTATGCTTTAGCTATTGAAAAACAGCAGATCTACAAGCTCATAGCGCGCCACAGAGTGGCGTGCTACGACGAGCTCCCCCGCGGCTTTATTTGATAAGACGCGTATACACGTTGTTGGCATCGGAAGTCTTAAGAGGCACTGTGTGTGTGTGTGTGTGTGTGTAACGTCACTGTTCACGACGGATGCATGTGGTAACTCGTGACGCCGTTCTGTGATTGGCTGAACAGGCGCACGCCGCCAACGACAACCAGCGGCGGATGCTGGAGGAGTACTGCCGCAGTTTCACCTTCGGCTCGGTCGACGCCCACAAGGAGGGCTCCCGCTACTGGATCAAAGACAAGGGACCAATCGTAGAGAGGTAACGTTTGAGCTCTTTTTTTGCAATTAATGCCCCCCCCCCCCCCCCCCGAGGGGAGAGACTCGCAGCAAAGGTCGTCATGAACGGGACTCGAACACGCGACGCGCTGTCAGGCCCAGAGCCTGTATGTGCCATGCGCCTGGACCGCTAGGCCAGCGGGCGCCCTGGATATAGTTTTTTTTTTTGGGGGGTTTTTGAGGACCGGCGGAAAGATGCTAATGTCTTAGGGAGGAGAACGCGACGACGAAATCTCCAGTTCTCCATGAGTTCAAGGCTTCACGGGTGTGACTGAGAGGAACCCAAGTGGAACAGTGAGGTCACAGGGAGTAGACGTGAAGAAGGTGATTCCCGAGGTTCCTTGCTACGCCCCGCGGAAGCATGAGCGCGTGTGCGTCACAGAGCGCTTGTTCGGGTCTGATAAGTCCTGGAAAAGGGAGCGTACCTATGTTCCCCAAGTTCTATGTTCCCCACCATGCAAAAAAGGTTCTTTGTTGTTCCCCACTTAGAATAAACCTAAACCAGAAACCTAACCTAGTAAGTTTAGTAATTCTAGTAAGACTAAAAGTATTTTAGCAACTTGGTCTTACTTTTAGTAGCAAATTCTTCTGATTTAAGCTCAGTCTTTGAACAATCCATTGAATGAATTGAATCAGAAAATTAACACCGGCATAAAATAAACTAAAATATATTTGCTCAGACTCTTCAACAAAGATGGCAAAAACAAACATTCTTTGTTCTGTACTTATACATACAATTGTATAGTACAAAACACTGAAGTCCTTAAACCAGAAACCTAGGCCCTCATTTATCAACCGTGCGTACGCCAAAATTACCGCAATTTACCATTTCCGCCAAAGCTTGAAATTGAACTTGTGCCAAGACAAAAATGACGTCTGGTCGGGAGCTGTCGTACGCTTTGTCCTCACCTGTTTTTCTGTCGTAGAACAGCGGAGCAGCATTGTTTGACCAGCTGAGAGGCTGTCGCAGGCATCGAACGTAGGCTATATTCACTCCTAAAATGTTAATATAAAACTGTATGTATATGGGTTGCATGTAAAAAAATAAAAAAATAAACGAAAATAAAATAGGCCTACATGATGTGTCATATGAAATTGGTAGGATATTTCCAAGTGTGCACGCAATTAAAATCGCGCAAATTAAAAACAATGTTGCAAGTTAGATGCAAGCCATTTCAACTGTGTTTTGCATGCAGGGCTCGAAATAGCGACCATTTTGGTCGCAAATGCGCCTGAATTTTAACCTTTGCGACCTAAAAATATATTTGGGAGCACCAGTGCTACTACAAATAATTACTGTGGTGCGCCTGGCTACAACGATCAATTCTCGAAAAACGGGCGCTCTGAGCCGCAGCCGCTCTATCCAACTCCACTGCAGACTCCTGTCTGCTAGCTGCACTAGCACTTGATGCTAACAAACCAACGTGTGTAGTTAACTACTCTTTGACACAACGGTACGGGACAACGTTGAGCGCTGCATCGCTCACATTCCAGAGCGCCTCGGCTCGCAACTTCACTATGTGTCAGAAAGTACATTATTTCAAGGCAGCGATTCAGAAAAGACCGGAGCGGTACGCTACGGACTCTGTGATTGTGAATGTAAAAGAGGAGGAGGCGGACCGGCGTGTGTGTGTGTGTGTGTGTGTGCGTGTGTGTGCGCTCGCGCGCTTGCAAGAGAGAGAGAGAGGGAATGAGAGAGAGGTAGGGAATGAGAGAGAGGGAGGGAGAGAGAATAGCAGACTTGTAAGTGTTTCTACCTGGTTTCTACATAGCAGCAGTATTGCTACTTTTACTTAAGTATAACATTAGAGTAATTTTCCAGCACTGAAGTGGTAGGCATAGTGAGTAGGCATAGCTATAAATACCATGTTTTACATAGAAATTATTTTATATTAGAAATTCTAATTATATGATCTAAATAGGCTATGAAGGTGAAAAACACAAAACAAAGAAAAAGAAAACGGGTGATGTGACTGGCTGGAATCAGTGTAGACTAGATCGAGGGTCCTCAACTGGAGATGTTTGATGCCTCGGCCTCTTTGAAGAGATGGATGGATGAGGGACAGAAAGTCTGGACACTACATTTTAAATTCTGGCATGTATTTTTATACTTTAGTCATTTTATGTTATTTGTAAACCACACGTTATATTATTGTTTTTATGAATGTAAAAAATCGATTACATATTAGTGCTCCTTAGATTTTGGTGGGTGCTCCTAATTTTTTTCTGGTGCTCCTTCATTTTGAAATTGGGAGCACCAGTGCTACCAAGTAAAAAAGTTAATTTCGAGCCCTGTTTGCATGAGATGCCCCTGGAAGAGTTAACTTCCATGACATGGAAGGCATTTGCAGTTCTGCAGCCATAGTCAAAACGGGCAGGCTACTGCAATCTACAGCCATGTGTCTTTCTCGCGTTACGTCTCGTCCTTTTAATTAAGGATAAACCCGACGCGCTCGAATGCCAATAAATGTGACTGCCGACAGTGCCGAGCCAGCGCAAGTGGGGACCGCATCGCCCCTTTTCCAACTCAGCCTGAGCCCACCACCACTATCTATACTCTCTATAGCCTACCACCGGTACCACATAAGGTTTAAGCTGCGCAGGGAGTAATGTCATAAACGTGCATGCAGGTCACGACAGTGACAGTAGACAGACAGAACAGGAGCGGAGGAGGAGATGCAGCTATTTGCAAAACGGCATTTGTCACGGGCTGTGCGTGTCCAAACTCATACCAATGACGTGAGCAATGTTATTTAATTAATGCTTCACAGAATCACAGGTTCAGGTTTTCGTTCACTAATCTTGTTATAGTTGTATATTAAATGAATAAACGCTTTAATAATTGTATATATACAACTAACACACAGTGACAGTTGCTTGCAAGTTGCGTGTGTCTGTGTGTGTGTATGAGAGGGGGGGTGAGGCGGGCGGCAAGGCAAGGGGGAAACGTTTTTATTGACTTTTTTCGTCATGTAACTATGGTTTCCAAGGTCGTACTGCAGTTGTTCATGTCGCAAAAACGAGGGCGAGGCTTGATTTCATAGGGCGTGCCAGATAGATTTCAGCCGTCACATTTATTAACGTCGGAATGACATTAAGGAAGGATCAGCTGCAGGGTGTACTATGAAACCAACACTCGAATTTGGGGCAGATTTTACACTCAATTGATAAATGAGGGCCATAGAACCTGGGGAACATAGAACCTGGGCAACATAGAACCTGGGGAACATAGAACCTGGGGAACATATAGGGATGACCCCCCCCCCCGGAAAAGATGCGCTGTGATTGGCCATTAGTCACTTGAGTGGCAGGGTGACGTAGTGTAAATTCTTCCGCCCTCCCGTCAACACGCATGGCTCCAACGAACCATGCAGCATCTGTTATTTTAACCCATTCTGACCTGAGATCAGATTCTAAAAAAATGTCTTCTACATCCTGACAGTTCTCTGAAAAAGCTATCTTTCTATGTCAGTGGTTCTTCGATTTTCTTCAAAAATAGCAGACCTACAAGCTCGTAGCGCGCCACCCGGAGCGCTATGAGCTTGTAGATCTGCTATTTTTCAATATCTAAAGCATAACATAATGCTAACACCAAAAGGGGTTCCCGCCCCAAAATGGATTAAATATCTATGGGAGGGGATAGTGAGTGTCTATCGGCAGAAGGATGTTGAGGAAGACCAAAGAGAAGATTTATGGACGTAGTGAAAGAGGACATGACGTTAGTTGGCGTGAGAGAAGAGGAGGCAGAGGACTGGGGGTGAGATGGAGGCAGATAATTGGCTGAGGAGACAGAGGACAGGGTGAGATGGAGGCGGATGATTCGCTGTGGCGATCGACCCCTCAAGCCCCAAAAGATGGGGTGGTGGTGGGAGGGGGGGGGGGGGGTGTGTGTAACACTTCACACACTGTAACTGACATAGCCATGACTTATTTTCTGTCAGTTCTAAAGAGAGTTCTAAATGTGGATGGTCTTGGAAAAAAATTGAACATAATTTACAATTATCCACACACTGCACACTGCTGCTTTACCGTCGACAACATGTCCATACTATGTGGGTCAAAGGTTTGGATCTATTGATGATAAAAGAGTGACTTCTCTCTCTTCATGCGATCTTATTATCTTCTAATGTGTTCTCTTCTCTTGTTCTTCTCAGCTACATAGGCTTCATAGAGAGCTACAGGGACCCGTTTGGCTCCAGAGGAGAGTTTGAAGGTAACTTTTCTCACACTAAATCTTCGGGAACGGTAATATTAAGTATTTTTTTCCACTCTAAAAACACCAGTTCGGACCTTTTATGACGCAGGCCAATTCCATCAATAATTGGCATCTGCTAATTGCCTTTTATCTGCAAATATATATTTGGTGATCGATAAAAAATAAATAAAATCACACCCGTGTGAAGTGAGGGACGCTTTACCAACCCTTATCATGTTACATCATCGCAATATCATAACATGATATGCCGATTTGCTCAGTGTCAGACAAAACAATTGTTAATGGCATTTAATGTTTGTGTTGGAGACAAAACAAACATTAAACTCTGTCCATGTTTGTCTAGACAAGACAAACATAAAAAAATAGATTGAATTTTCTCCTGCATACATGTGTAGGATTGAAAATGGTAAACATACTGTATATTAGGCTGCATTCTAGCCGCTAGGATATTGTAGAAAACGCCCTAAAGTCATCGTAAAGTCTTTGCATTCGCTCTGAAATGTGGGGTCTTTTCAAGTAGTTTTCCGCTCGGCTTCGTCCTGTCCGTTGAATCTAAATGTCACCAGATGAGTGGGCGGAGATCTCGTGAGGCTTTATCGTATAGTCCACCCGAGATTAGATGGATTGGGTCGGAGTTGTTCTCTTTGAATGTTTTTCTTTTGAAGTGAAGTTGAAAGTTGAAACACATGTTGGTGGACTGTGAATGGGGAAAGTACAGAGGGCACTGGCCATTGTGTGCCTGAAACTGTTATGTATCAGCTAGTGTTTTCATGTGGATGCATCTCCTACATTATTTCACTATTGACCCATTTAGACCTGAACTCCATTTATTTTTACTGAAAAACCTGTCAGTGGTCCTCAACCTTTTTCATCTCGAGGACCCCCAGAATTATCTGTATTTGGCCGCCGACCCCCATCTGAAAATATGTTGTTCCAGGGACCACCCCCCCCCCCCAGAAGCAAAGCTGGAGTAAAACGTTTGCTCTGAAAGAATATATATTCAAAGATTTGTGCCACCTTTTCAGGATTTTTCAAAAATAGCAGACCTACAAGCTCGTGGCGCGGCACTCGTATCACGGCCCATTATTTCTTCGGCCTTTGAGCCACGGACGACCATTTGATGAGATTTAGCCTCATGGACAAAATACTTTTAAAATGTTGTCATCCTTGGATAAGATTTTGTCCGGAATGTTGGTACCATTAGGGGAGAGAGAACAGGCAAACGTTGATCAAAATACATTCTCTAATTCTGTAGAATTAATTAATTGAACTCTTGAAAAGCGTAACAGGAAACCCATTTAGGCCTGAAATTAAAAAAAAAGATCTTCAACTCTCATCATTTAGCTGGGGAATCTCCTCAAGGACCACTGGTTGAGAACCACTGCTTTAGATCATAGAGCACCGAAGTCTGACGTCACTTTCAGTAGAGGGCGTCAGTCCCCAGGTTCATGTATTTGTTTAGTTGCATTGAAATCCCCATTGAGGCGATTTTTAGATCGCCTCATATAACAACTGTGTTTGAAAAATAAACATGTCACCCCGGCCGCTTCACTCATATGGATATGAAGAATCAACTGACTGAGAGAAAACGCTAATGTTACTGCTGCTGAATTAGTTAGATTTTCGCTAGAAGCAGACTGTATCATATATGAGTGACTGACTGTTGCAAACGATACAGAGACACCTCCCTGACAATAACGCCGAGACAGCTTGTTTATTTTTGGACCACAACGCTTATAGTAGACGATATTAAGATCACCCCATGTTATTCTCCATAGAGAAATTACTTCCGCGAACCAGTACCTCTTTATATTATTACGGTTTTTGTAGAGCTAGACGGATGCATCGATCTGGCCTATAATATATCGGCCATTATTTGAACTATTTGGTCGACATCAGTAATATTGGCAATTATGCAGTCAATGTGTCCCGATTTTTGTTTGGTTGCTTGATTGAACACTCTATTAACAGTTTAAGACCAAGAAAGCCTATTGGCTTGCTTCCATCGGGGCTCCTTCGTACGTTGGTCCTTTTGTATCACTTTCAATCCTTAATTCATTCATGTCGTTATAGATGACTGTTTTAATGGGCACATTCGCGGCGCATCGCCAGTCGCCTGCGGAAAACGAGTCAACCCGAGAGAGACGAGTCACTTCATGCTGAAAGCGGCTCAGTGCAAAAAACACACTCTGAACTATTACACAGCAAAAAGCACTAAATCCAATATCCCCCCCTGCCCCAGGCTTCGTGGCGGTGGTGAACAAGGCCATGAGCGAGCGCTTCGCCAATCTGGTCAGCTCCGCCGAGGTGCTGCTCCCCGAGCTGCCGTGGCCCCGGGACTACGAGAAGGACACCTTCCTCAAGCCCGACTTCACCTCGCTCGACGTGCTCACCTTCGCGGGCAGCGGCATTCCCGCCGGCATCAACATCCCCAACTGTAACGTATTATTATTCAAACGTTCAAACATTTCGGGGGGGTTTCTTTTCTTAGCCTTTTGTCCTCTTTGTCTGAGAGAACCGTGTGTGTGTGTGTGTGTGTGTGTGTGTGTGTGTGTGTGTGTGTGTGTGTGTGTGTGTGTGTGTGTGTGTGTGTGTGTGTGTGTGTGTGTGTGTGTGTGTGTGTGTGTGTGTGTGTGTGTGTGTGTGTGTGTGTGTGTGTGTGTGTGTGTGTGTGTGTGTGTGTGTGTGTGTGTAGACGACGACATCAGACAGTCGGAGGGCTTTAAGAATGTGTCGCTTGGCAACGTGCTGGCTGTGGCCTACGCCACGCAAAAGGACAAACTCACTTTCTTGGAGGAGGACGACAAGGTCTGTTGTGCACGCACACACACACACACTGCTTTCAGTCCCCACATTATGTTTCATAGAAATGGTTACCGCCAGTCGCACACCAATGTACGCGTGTGTGTGTGTGTGTGTGCGTGTGCGTGCGCATGCGTTTCAGGACGTTTATATCGCGTGGAAAGGCCCATCGTTTGAGGTGCAGGTTGGTCTCCATGAGCTGCTGGGTCATGGCAGTGGCAAACTGTTTGTGAAGGTCAGTAGCAGCAGAGTCAGTCACAGACTGTCACAATACACCTCCCTGCACTTTAGAATGTTCACTTTATTGCCTTATCAAGTCATGGCGTGATATATTCACCTAGCTTACTGTATACACAGGTATATCGTGTGACAAATCTGTCTCTGTGTTTGTTTTGTTTATATTCCTCTTTTATTACCACCATTTTACCTATATTCTTATTCTCTTGCCCGTAATGCTATGAATCGTATTGTATGTGATTGTGAATGCGACAATAAGCACTTTAAAACCATTGAGAACTCTCAAGTGTTATTAGAATAACTGAAAATTGTGAAAGTATGAACCAACAAGTCCGTGTGCAATCTTCGACACATCGGTGAAGTAGATAAAGAACAAGCGTTTGAGTTGAGGGTGTTACGCTAACGGGTTCGTACCTCTCTGTCTCCTCTGTTTAGGACGACAAGGGCAAGTTCAACTTTGATGAGACGAAGGTTACCAACCCAGAGACTGGACAACTGGTCAGTGTGTGTGTGTGTGTGTGTGTGTGTGTGTGTGTGTGTGTGTGTGTGTGTGTGTGTGTGTGTGTGTGTGTGTGTGTGTGTGTGTGTGTGTGTGTGTGTGTGTGTGTGTGTGTGTGTGTGTGTGTGTGTGTGTGTGTGTGTGTGTGTGTGTGTGTGTGTGTGTGTGTGTGTGTGTGTGTGTGTGTGTGTGTGTGTGTGTGTGTGTGTGTGTGTGTGTGTGTGTGTGTGTGTGTGTGTGAGTGTGCGCGCACCCCCTTTGCGCCACCCGAAACGAGTGCCTGTGTGTGTTTTTATTTTTTTCTCCCACTGTGGCTCTTCAGAGTGCAGACTATTGTTGTCTATTATAGAATAGAATATCCTATAGAATCAATAGTAAAGCGATCAGTCTTTGTTGTCCGTGTGTGTTTAACTTGACCGTCATAATTAGTTAACGGGCCTCTGACCAGGCTGAAACTTTGCCTAAATTAAAAACGTGGGTCACACATCATAAATATCACAGACGACTGGTCGACTTGGAAGTTCCGACATCCACATTTGAGCCATGGTGCCGTTCCCGTGACGTGGATCTCATCTCATATGATTTTCTTTTCCTTTGTTTTATTTTTTTATTTTGTGCCGCAGGTGTCGAGCTGGTATAAAGGCAGCGAGACGTGGGACAGCAAGTTCTCCACCATCGCCTCCACCTACGAAGAATGCCGTGCAGAGTGCGTGGGCCTGTACCTGTGCCTGAACAAGGAGGTGCTCGGGTATGTACAGCAGAATGCCGTGCAGAGTGTGTGGGCCTGTACCTGTGTCTGAACAAGGAGGTGCTCGGGTATGTACAGCAGAATGCCGTGCAGAGTGTGTGGGCCTGTACCTGTGCCTGAACAAGGAGGTGCTCGGGTATGTACAGCACGCAGGCAGCAGTTATTATTTTGGGTGCTTTTCTGCCTTCATTGATTAAAGGACCACTTCACCACTTTTCAACTTACTATTATATCTTCATATCCTCACAAATAATCATGAAAAAATGGCGCAATTTTTTCCTACTCTGTCTGTGTCCCATAGGAGGGCTGTGGGCAGTTCAGAAACTGTCTTCCAGTGACATCATCGATGTGGAATACAAGATAATATAAACTGCAGGCTTACTAGTCCTGAAAAGTTGCAATGCGAAAATGGAATCCATCGTTCTCACGCTAATGAAAATTTAAACATTTTTGTAAAAAAAATCTTGTTTAAAAAATAAATCTGCCTAATGATGATGTCACTGGAAGACTGTTTCTAAACTGCCCACAGCCCTCCTAAGAGACAGACTGAGTAGAAAAAATCGTGCCATTTTATCATGATTATTAGTGAGGACCTGTTATATGAAGATAGGTTGAAAAGTGGTGAAGTGGTCCTTTAAGTATCAAGTAAAGATAAGACAGGGAAGAGGGAGGGAGGGAGAGAGAGAGAAGGGGAGAGGCATGCAGCTAAGGTCGTCATGAATGGCATTGACGTCATGTATGTGGGGTCTGCTGGTCTTGGAGGGCCAATTTTTTTTTGTATTTTTCCAGTTTTCCACGTGTCTATGAGGTGACAGTACTTCATTAGACACCCTGGAGTTGTTTTTATGTGGTGTATCAACTTTGTAATTAGCGTTTCTTCCTGGAGACAGTCAAATGGGCCAATGAAGTAAACGGTGATATAGTGACACCACACTATCAGCCTTTATCATACAACTACAGCTGTGGGTGTGGCTTCAGTTACCACCCACCAGGCAAACCAGGCATACTTAATGAACTGGTGGGCGTGTCCACATAAAAGCATGATTTTAACAAATACTGTACACTTTTTTGGAAAAATGTCTCTTCCCCCTTATATTGTAATAATACCTGATGATCATGTTTTAGGGTGGGGGAAAAATGGTGGCACTCCATCTTTAATGTTATTTTTGCTCCAGTTCTCGTTCTTCTTTCCTCTGTTACTGTATTCCTGCTTTACTCCATCTTCACCCCCCCCTCCCTCATCTCTCTCTCTCTCTCTCTCTCTCTCTCTCTCTCTCTCTCTCTCTCTCTCTCTCTCCCTCATCTCTCTCTCTCTCTCTCTCTCTCTCTCTCTCTCTCTCTCTCTCTCTCTCTCTCTCTCTCTCTCTCTCTGTGTGTGTGTGAAGGATGTCTGTGTGATTTTCCTGTCCAGCGTTATGTATGTAGTCAGTATGTAGGTGTTATTGTCTCCAGTGGCCATCTGGGTGCTAGCGTGGCGCCAGGCCTAATGATGAATGACGTGTGTAGGGTTCCACTTTTATGGGGGGGGGTTGACTTCCAACCTTCTGGTCATTCATTTTTATGGCATTGGCGATATGTTTTATCACTGCTTCTGGTCAGGCTGACTTCAATTCTACATGCATTTTTCTTTTGGGATAATGTAGGTAGAACGTCTCGATATGTTTGATATGCATTTGTTTGATCGAATGTAATATATCTTTACATTTTATTAATGTGTGTTTTTGTCAATGAAATCAACCCGGACGCCTCTGTTTTGGGCATATGTTCGAACATTTAAGAGTGTCCTCCCCACAATTTCCCTCGTCCGAAAAGCTCCTAACGCATCGTTAAGCGATGCTCTGTGAGCTTGTAGATCGTCTATCTTCGCGCAAATAAGAACACAGGGTTGAAGCTGTGAAGCAAATGTTCTTTGCCTTTACAAATCGAACCGTGTGTGTGTGTGTGTGTGTGTGTGTGTGTG
>NC_137874.1:3290236-3432736 GCF_963924005.1 Protomyctophum bolini | reverse complement strand
GTGTGTGTGTGTGGTTCTCAGGCCCACATGCAGGCCCGCTATGTGATCCTGCGGGTGCTGCTGGAGGCGGGCGAGGGCCTGGTGACGCTGGAGGAGGCCACGGGACAGGACGGCCGCCCGGACGCCCGGATCACCCTGGACCGCAGCAAGATCCACACCGTGGGCAAGGACGCCATCCGCAGGTTCCTCTGCAAACTGCAGGTGCAGACTTTATTTAAAAAAAAACATTTTGACCCTGGGCAACGATTCTTCAAATGTCAGTTTTTCTGTGTCAATCGTTCTCAAACAACTTTCATGTCACTTTTCACGACTCTTCAAAAATAGCAGACCTACTGTATACGAGCTTGTAGATCTGCTATTTTTCAATAGCTAAAGCATAACATAATGCTAACACCAAAAGGGGTTCCCGCCCCAAAATGGGTTAAGGAAAATATCACTCTGGAAATAACATGGCAGGCTTTTGAGGGCCCCTCCAAGTTAACACGTTTTTTTTTTAGGTTTAGATATCTTTTGCATCTTTCATGATTTATTTTAGATTGTCTACATCAGAGGCGAATAGTTCTTCTTACTGTCATGGGTGAAAAAACATTGTTTTTTCTCCGTTGGGTACTTTATTTAGTTTTCTAATAAACACAGTGGTACGATTTCAGTTCACAACGAACACATGATTCACTCACTCATGACAGCAGAGTAAACGGTAAAGTAAAGAATTGATGAATGTCTATTGTAGCGGAATTGTGGCGGTCGCTTATTCACGTACCATTCATTGCATGAGGAAGGTGTTTCTGCCCCCCTGTGTACAGCACTCTGGTCAACCTTGGTTGTTTTAAAACGTGCTTTATGAATAAAGTTTCATTTGACAACAACAGGACATGGGGGAGGGAAGCTCCCTCTGAAAGTCCCCTGAAAGAATACATTATTCAAAGATCTGTGCCGCATTTTTACGAATTTTCTAAAATAACAGACCTACAAGCTCGTAGCGCGCCACTCGGTGGCGCGCTATGAGCTTTTAGATCTGCTATTTTTCCAATAGCTAAATAATGCTTAGTTAAAACACCAAAACGGTTCCCGTCCAGAACAGGATCCTTGCAGTGATATTCTGAGGTGAACATGTGGCGGGAATTGCAGATCTTGCTCTACGTTGTGAGCTTGCAAGTTTCGGAAGAGAGATTTATTTTTTATAGAGGAAAAACATGCGAGGGGGCTTAATATTAGTCCGTGGGGGGACTCCAGTCAATGAAATGTATAGGGTTAAGTGGTTGGCATACAAATATGCCTTGTATGTGTGAAGTGTACGGCAGAATTCACATGGCTTATTACTGCTCACAATGGAACATTAGATGTGTAAGCGGTTGAGAGCAGTGGAGCAGATATTATATTCCACTTTTTCCTTCACCGTGTCATTTAAAAATGATACCCTTCGTCGCCAAAACCAACCGAGAATCACATTCTTGGTTAAGTTCTGCAATATATCACAGAGCTCTGAGATGTTGTTTATTGTTTAGAGGACTACTGTTAACTGATTGAAAACACGTGTAGGATTGAAACGTGTCTACACTTATCGCCATGTTCCACGTCTTCATCTCAGTGACTAAAGAGAAAGCAGCCGAAAGTAACTTTTTTTTTGGGGGGGGGGGAAGCATTTACCCTAAATTAACCTAAGATCTGTCGATTAATATTGAGTTAATATTAACCAGTAAGACGCGCAAATGCGGGAAGCGAAAGCAGCTCGTACATATTTGGGTTTTGGACGTATAGCTGCTTTGGGGACTCCTTATATGGTTATGGCTGAGTCATGGTGACGTAATCACTCAGCTCCATATATGGGCACAAAAGCGGGACAGACAGACACTCAGACACACAGACATGATCTGCTAGGTCTCATAGTAAGTGCTCACTGCGTTCGCAATCACTGCGTTCGCAATAATTAATTAATATTGAGCTCAATATTGAGTTTTTCATGTTGCTCATTAAATTGCCCTGTTCTCAATTTTATAATTTACTGTACCATATGGACACATTTTTCTGTGATTATGTTTAACATGTAGTACTTTTGATTCTTGGAATAGTTCAGCATAGTAGAATGGAATCACATATCGGATTTGTTATAATCATTGTCGAAAGTAACAAATTCCACGAGCTAGAAACGCGCCATTTCTTGCCGAGCTTGTAGATCTGCTACTTGAGCTATTGTTTTCTTTTTTTTTTTACTTGAATCCTGAAAAGTACGTTTTGGAGATGCATGGATCCAACCGACAAAGACGATATTATAAAAAGACTGCTGTCCCATTATCTGTCTCTCTCTCCCTTTCAGATAAAAAAAATAGGTGTCCTATAATCAATTATTTTGTTTCGTTTTTTAAAGACACGCGGCGCGCTGTCAGGCCAGGGCCCTATTATAGCCTGCATGCGCCTGGACCGCTAGGCCAGCGGGCGCCCACTAGTGTCCTATAATACTCCAATGCCGACACTGACGTGGTGGTGGTGGTGGTGGTGTCTCCTATAGGTGTTCAAGTCCACGGCGGACGTGGAGGGCGGCAGGGCTCTGTACGAGGGCTACTCGGCCGTCGGCGACACCGGCGCCCACAACTTCCTGCGGCTCCGAGACACCGTCCTGCTGAGGAAGGAAGCCCGCAAGATGTTTGTCCAGGCCAACACCAACGTCCACGGTAAGATGTTTGCTCCAGGCCAGCACCCACGGCAAACCTAACTGAATCACGTGTGCACGTCTGTTTGGGCCACACTTGTCACCATGATTACAGGCTTCCATGCCCAGAGACTCCCATCGTGATATTGATAATAAGAGATGTGGTCGATATTCTAGATATTTGTCTTCCGTAATTTTCACAACTCATGAATGTACCGGTAGTCCATTGTTTGTCTTTTATTTGCTGTAGGAAAAAAACTTTCGCACACCTAGAAATCGGGCGTACGCACAGGCAGTGGACATCAATGAAAGAGTATAATAAACCCGCACACTGTGTATCTATTTATTTTTCTTCTCAATAATGCAATGTTTCCGGTCCCCCTTCCGGACCTGCCTGAAGAAGGTTCCGGAGGGACCGAAACGTTGCATTATTGAAAAGAAAATACTCTGATAGTACGGAGCAGATACAGTGTGCGGGTGTATTATATTATTTCATTGTCTTTTATTTGCTGAAATCAAGACTTCTGAATGACACCATTTTAAAGTGGAAGCGACAGGGCTATTGAGATTATTATTTTATTAATCTCCCCGTTAAAAGATGCAATATAAATATAAGTTATTTATTTAATTATTCGTGAGATGCTTTTCTCTTTTGCTCAAAAGACCAACCACAAAGCAAAGCTGAATGAAAAATAAATGTCAAGAAGAGGAGCCATCTTGTTCACAGAAGAGTATTTGGCATAGCATAGTGAGAGGGGACATGTCATTCTCACATTATGGCATCAAAGTGTATTTTTCTTCCAACCTGGCATCCAATAGCTTGGGGGCGTATCATCAAGGGGAGAACAGAAAAGGGGGGAAAAAAATTGCTAGAATATTTTTATCCAAAGTGAGGTTGTAGAGTAAATATTGACTGTAGCTGCTGTCAAATATCTCATATTGAAGAACTCCATGTCCCCTCTATCTACTCCAGTTCGTTACGGTACGGCTTTGCAGGAGGCTACAGCTGTCTATAGACCGATTCACAGAGGGTTTCCTGGGTGCGGCCATTACTGAGGTGTACCATTAAGCGCAACAGCACTGATTAGCTACACCTGGCCTACGGAGCACCTGCTCCATGGATTACACCTCAGTAATGGCCGCGCCCAGGGCACCCCTCTGTGAATCGTTCTATAAGAGTATCAATGTGTGTTTCCGGAGCTAAACCTGAGTGGACCAACCAGAACCAATGTCCTTGTGTACACTGCCAATAAGGTCAAAGAAGTACCGGTACCTCCACCAATCATCTCTTTCATCTCCATAACGTTTTTTTACACTTTATAAATATTTAACTTTCATAATTGTAACACAAGTCGAGGTGGGCTCTGATCAGATTGGAAGAGAGTCATACGTCACAGATGTGTCTTAGACGGACGAGTGCCGTCATTGCGAACGCAGTGAGCACTTACTATGTGACCTAGCAGATCATGTCTGTGTCTGTGTGTGCGTGCGTGTGTCCCCCCTTTGTGCCCATATATGGAGCTGAGTGATTTGTTTGTGATTGATGCAACACACTCCATATTTGGACGTATAGCTGCTTTGGGGACTCCTTATATGGTTATGGCTGAGTCATGGTCACATGAGACTTAAAAGAATAATAACTTAAAAATAAATCTTAAAAGAACCCAAATATGTACGAGCTGCGTTCGCTTCCCGCGTTTGCGCGTCTTACTGGTAGTCAAATGACGTCACGTGCTGGTCACAATAACGTCGGAGATATTTTTGAAAAGATGTTACTTTTCCTTGATAGATGGAAAGAACAGGGTATGCGTTGAAGGGGAGGCACAGAACGCTTGTGTGTACCAAACGTGTGTGTGTGTGTGTGTGTGTGTGTGTGTGTCTTCTCTCCCCAGGCGACAGCGTGGAGCTGGTGGAATACGAGGGCAGCGCATCGGGTTTGATCTGCTCCTTCATCGACCGTTTCAACGACACCGCGGAGGAGCTGGAGGCCGACCTGTTGGCGCTCAACAAGAAGGACGCTCCTTGCTGGTGTTGACTCCATTCCCCTCACTATGCCAACTGAAAGCTTGTTTTGTGTTTTGGTTTTCTTTATAAACCATTGTTTAGACATACGGAATCCGGACACATTTAAGAATTAAATTTAAATAAAGGAAGCTATCCAAAGTATCCATGAAAGGGAACGGTTCTGAAGAATATACCAGACCGGCTCCAGTGAGTAATGTTAAATGAAGCCACATTAGAACACAAGTGTCCTTGTAGACTGGACGCGTTTTTTTTCGGAAATTAACCCATTCTGGTGCGGGAACCCTTTTTGGTGTTAGCATTATGTCATGCTTTAGCTATTAAAAAAATAGCAGATCTACAAGCGAGTGGCGCGCTACGAGCTTGTAGGTCTGCTATTTTTTGAAGAATCTCAGGTCAAAATGGGTTAAAAGTCCGAAAAACACAGCAGTGTGGAGACACCTTTTTTAGGCTTACAATGGATCTACCTTACATTAGACCACCATACTGTACATACAGTGTTCAAAGACCTGGATTTGTTTTCTTCACAGTTCCGGTCGTACAGTAACTGACCGTACACGTGGATGGAAAGTGCAAAAAAAACACATTTCCCAAAACGTATTGGCAAACGTTTGTGATATGTTTTTGTTTTGTACTTCCCCGTCCAACCGTATAAGTTAAGACCTTTGAAAAATCGGTTAAAAAGGATCAATTTGAGCGTTTTAGTCCTTCAAGGAAGCAATGGATTCTGGTACAGTTTACCTTTGAAAATGAGCTGTGGTGGTAAAGAAAAAAATACATCCCTAATCATATTTGGCTTTTTTTTCTTGTTGTATTATATTGATTTTGGGCTTTAGAATAAGCACCTTACCGTTGGTTGGAAGATGACTGACTGACTGACTGACACCAAAAGCAGGTTCATGTTGCCTGGTCAATGTAGCGTAAATTAAGCTGTTCTCTGATAACCAGGCTGAAAGGTATGACACTCACTGGGCAGGTACCAATTACTGTAACTGTAACAAGTATGACCTGTTGATTCTGTACAAATAAATTTGTTTTGTAAGAGCTACTATCTGCTCATTTCTGGGGCAGGGGTGGGCTGGTCTACCGCAACCGTACAGAACACCGTTTCCCCAATTTGTCCCAGTTTCTTTTCCTGCATTTAAAAATGTATATAATTCAAAAGTTAAGACATTTATTCATTTTTGAGGGACTCTAGCTTTTGTCCCCACAAATGTCTGCAACACAGACACTGTCTGCAAATGTCTGCAACACACATTAAATGCCATTGACAATGAAAGGAAAATGTACGTCATCTTGTCCCCGCACAATGAAAGGAGAAACTTGGTCAAATGTCTGCCAAATATGACGTACATTTGTGGCAACGGGCATTCTGATTGGCCAGTATAAGATGATAAGAGTTGCCCCTCACTTCAGACGGGTGTGATTTTATTTTTTTATTTTTAAACCAACAAATCAAAGAAATTCCTTTGATAAAGAATTTGCGACTCGTTGTGCGCTTGTAGATCTGCTATTTTCACTAGTTTGGGGTGAAACGTCTGACCTCTCTTTTGGGTCTCGACCCCGAGAGGTTCTGGAAACCAGTGCTATAGGAGAGGCGAGGACCCTGAGAGGTTCTGGAAAAAAACAGTGCTATTCACTTTCTTAGCCGTGACGTGAGCGCCCCCTCCTGAGAGTTCCGGGTCCTACTTTTGTGTCGCTTTTGTGTCCCCATAGAGTTATACTGTGACGCTCTGTCGGACTAAATCTGAGACGAAAACAACCACGAAAGTTTCATTTTACTGCTCTCCCAAATCTGGCTGACAGGCCGTCTGCCCCACATGGAATACTGTCTGCATTTTATTGTATTGTGTCAACTAAATCCTCATTAATGCAAACTAGATTCAACATGCTCAAGCCTGCACACATTCTAAATATGCCCCCGAAATATTTTACAGAGCAAATCAATAATAATGTTAATAATAGTCTTTATTTTCTCCACATATGTTTTTGTTGTCATGGACACTTAATAATTCTACTCGAGTTGGAAGCATTAAGACCCATTTTAATTTTTAACCCTCGATGGATTCCTTTCTGAAAAATAACACTGTAAAAAGATTCACGCGTTTTAGATATTCTATTTACAATGAGATGCGGACGGGAGCTGGTGCCACTTGGACCCGGACGTAACGTTGGCACTACAAAATGGAAACTCCCCCCTGTCAGGTGTAAAGGAGCAACTTGGACACTCGGGCATGAAGGAAGCATGAGTTCAAGTCCGTTGCTCTCCCCTTGTCCCCCATATATGGGGACTACGTTGGCGGAGGGTGTGTAGAGCCCAGGATCACATTAGATGATTGACACAGGGGTGAAAAATGGGATAAAAAATATATATTAAAAAAAAAGCACTACAAAATGACGTCTGACTTAAATACCGAATGGGAGAGGCGAGGGAGGCGGCGTGGTCTCCGCAGCTTCCTCCAGGCTGCTGAGGGAGGAGCTGCAGCTGTCCGAGTCGTTCAGAGAAGCGGCGCACATGTGCTGCAAAAGCGAACCCATGTCCTCCTCCTCCGCTCCCTCTCTGTTCTCCTCGTCCCGCGTCTCCTCGACACCCGCCGCCTTTCCTCCGGTTCTCTCTTCGACGCGTTCCCCTCCTCTGCCTCCCTGGCCGTGCGGCGGCGGCGCAACGGCGACGCCGGTGGGCGTGCGGTACGCGTCTTCCGTGGCGGGCGAGGAGGAGGAGGCGGCGGCGGGCGAGAGGGAGAACACCGACACCTTGGGAGGGAGCGAGGGAGAGACGCGCGGAGACGACGACGGGGAGGAGGCCTTGGGAAACAAGGAGGGGGAGGAGGCCTTGGGAAATAAAGAGGGGGGCGTCCTGGGAGAGACGGAGGGAGACAGATACGGAGACGGGGGCACCCTGGGAGAAGGCTGCATGTAGTCGCAGTCGGAATCCGGGAGGGAGCCGACGGTGGGCCCGGTTGCCTCTCCCGTGTCTGTCCCGACCCGGCCCCGTTCCATCCGTGTCTGGTCCTCTCGCATGCCGGACGGGAGGCCGGGGGACTTTGCGCGCGTTCTGTCCTCGACTCCGACGTTTTCGGCCTCCGTCCGCAGCGGGACATCCAGGGGTTCGGCCTCCTCGTCCTCCCGAGCAACGGGACCCTGGGACGGGCTGAGCCGGTCCCGGGGCTCAGGCCGACGACGAGCGCCGACTTCCTGGGCCAACGCCGGCCGGTCCTCGGCCTTATCACACCGGCCCCTCTTCTTCTTCTTGGGCATCAGCGGCGGCGGAGGGGGCGGGGCGGTGGGCGGCGACAGCGGGCTGGAGGTCTCCGTCGACACCCGGATCTTGAGGCTGCGCTTGAACAGGTGCCGCCGGTGCAAGGTGTTGTGGGACTGGAGGAAGAGGGGGTTGATGAAGCAGAGCGCGCCGCGGCCGGAGCCGAAGTCCACCTCGCCGGGGCTGCGCGTCTGGATCGGGCAGAACTCCTGGAAGGCGGTGGGACTCGGGTCGTCCTTGCTGTGTGCCGCTGTGTGCTGCGGTGTGTCGCGCGGGTCGTCCGGCCGAGTGATGGCGATGGCTATGGGCTCGGATGCGGGCATAGGGTGGGACGTGGGGACGGGCAGGGGGGCGGTCTCTGGATGTGGCCGTGTCGCCGCCTCCTCCTCCTCCTCCTCCTGAACTTTAGGAGTCTCCCGTGGCCCGCGGAAGTTCAGCTGAGAACTCCAGAATTCTGCGCAAGAAACGACAAAACCGGACCGTTCTTTCACTGATTCATTTACAGTCCCAATTCTATTAATTATTGTCTATAATATTGTTTCATGGGTAACGCTTAAAGGTGATTACACACTGGCGAATTAGCGAGGCGATGCGAATAAGCGATCTCAAAATGCGAAATATTGCATGTTTCAGTTCGCCTGCGAATCTCTGCAAAATACGACACCAGAGCGAACAAATAAAGAGCGAAAACGGTCGCATTTTCGCACATTCGCCACTGATGTGGAAGCTTGCATGGACTTAAATTGGTTTTTTTTTAATGCGAATTATTCGCACGAATATATCGCGTCGCCAATTCGCCAGTGTGTAATGACCTTAACTCATTCTGGACGGGAACCCCTTTTTGTTTTTTTAAGCATTATGTTGTACTTTAGCTGTTGAAAAATAGCAGATCTACGCCACATTTCTACGATTTTTCCAAAACCGCAGACATACAAGCTCGTAGCGCGGCACTCGGTGCCGTGCTACGAGCTTGTAGATCTGTAGATCTGTTATCTGTTATAGATCTGTTATTTTCCAATAGCTAAAGTATAACATGATGCTTAAAACGCCAAAAGGGGTTCCCGTGCAGAATGGGTTAATTCAACGCATACATTGGTAAGAGATTGGGACGTCGTCCAGTTTAGAGAGGGTTGTAAAACACAGGAAGTTGTGGTCACATCGCATATACCTATTCCCATATGCGAGATGGACTCGAGCTGTTTCTGAGACCTGGCCTTGGCAATGGCTTCAGGGAGCTCCAGGTGGAACGGCAATACGTCTCTGGTGGACACAAACGCACAACGGTGAGTTCCTACAGTAGTAGTGAACCTTATTTCGGTACTTAAAAGAAAACGTATATACAAATATACATCATGTATGTATACACATGTAGGTCCAAAAAGGTATAGGCCGAAGCCAAAGCTTTTATCGCCTACCCCTTTTGATGTATACCGGTATATCATTTTTAAACAAAACTTAGTGACACATTGCCAAGCGTTTGTTTTCCAAGAAAACGAAAACGAACTATATTAAGTACCGTAATTCAAAAGCATCCGAGCCAAAGATTGACGGGGCATAGAAGCAAGAAGTAAAATGATAAGGATAACATGCAATGCCCCACACAGTCACACACACACACACCATACTCTGTATGAGGCTAATTGGCCACAGTACTGACGTGACGATGCATGGAAAAAAGGGGGTCCTCAACCCAGATACATTGTACAATACAGTTCACAATACAATACAACAGTACAACCATACACACAGACAGGACAAAACAAACAAGACAGAACAAATGCTCTCCCAAAGATAGCTCCCACCCCACTGTTTCAACCCTAAATAGCAGAGTTCATATGGGGGGAAAATATATATATACCCTTTGCACAATAAGACCATGTTATTAGGCAAAAACGAAACAAAAGCAAACAAGCAGTTCCAGCATGCATAATGTGATAGTAATGAGCAGCAGCATCGAGCCAGCAGGGAACACATTATGAAGGTACATACAGATCGACCGAAATAATGATGAATCGGGACAAGGAAGGAGGGGGGGGGTGAATGGGATGTGGTGACACGCCACGGACCTCGGGAAAAGCAGGAGGGAGAAGACGCAGATGAGGACAAGGAGACGACATACTGTACTGTACCTGCTGATGCAATAGAAGGCGATGAGTTTGGGCACATCTGGAAACGTTATGGCTGAGGTCTCCAGACAGAACGCTGCGGGGCGGAGGGAAGCGTTGCCAGGACGTTCAGAGGACAGGAGGAAGGAAGGAAGGAAGGAAGGAAGGAAGGACACCGGGAGAGAACGAGAAGTGAACAATAACACAGTGGAGATGAACAATGTGAAAGTACTGAAATTGTGTGCGGTCTAACTCATTTTGACCTGGGAGCGATTCTACAAATGTCTTCTAAACCCCGACAGTTTTCTTGCAAATCCCTATGTTTCTATGTCAGTCGTTCTCAAACATTCTCATGTCAAGGACCCCCAAGATTATATGTAATTGGCCGCCGACCCCCCATCTGAAAATAAGTTGTTCCAGGCACTCGCCCCCCCCCAGAAGCAAAGATATGTGTTAAAAACTATGAGCTTGTAGATCTGCTGGAATTACTTGTTGTCAATTGTTTAGTCATCATAGCTTAGTTTCCAATTACTTTTTGTCAGTGAAAAAAGGTAGTCGACTAACGTTTTTCGCCATAGTTTAGTATAGACGAAATCAACACATGGTCTGCCGTCAACATTAAATGAACAAACCCAAGTAATTCCAGTACTCGGGGTGTCGGGGTTATCACATTGTGTGCCCACACAACACTTAAAAAAAAGAAAAACAGGGTGCCCTACATACATATTTTTGAGTGGTGCAACCACTCCAAGGAACAGCAATGTCCGTGTTCACCTATGTGTTGTTCACCTATATGTGTTGGTTAATGAGTACCAGTAGGGGCGCTGTTGTGCCAGAAACAGAGGGAGAGAGACTGTTGCCTGCTAAGAGAGAGAGAGAAAGAGGGGAGTTGTACCACTCAGTTCACACAGGTTTGATTTTTTTGAGTGTTGCAACCACTCCAAGGAACAGCAATGTCCGTGTTCACCTATGTGTTGTTCACCTATGTGTTGGTTAATGAGCACCAGTATGAGTACCAGTAGGGGCGCTGTTGTGCCAGAAACAGAGAGAGAGAGAGAGGAGGGGTGAAAGAGGGGAGTTGCACCACTCAGTTCACACCCCATACGGGTAATTCCCAGGACGTCTGTGGACGTCTTGGGCACACAAGCTGGAGGTCTTACTGGAGTGTTCCTCTCGGATGCTGAACTGCTGAACGAAGGACGGAACGCTGTCGTCTGCCAGCCGGACACACAGGACGTTCCTCCGAGACGTGCGAGACTTGCGCACCAGGAATGCCTGTATATAGGCACGGAAAATAAACAATAATACGTTATTATGTAAGTGATATTATACTTTAACAGTAAAACGCTGCCACTGCCAGTTGGGTGCAACAAAAAACACCAGTAAAAAGGTGAAAAGTAAGAGCGATTAAAGAAATAAAAGCGAAATTGCAGCGTTTAGATTTAGATCGAGTCCCATGTGACGAACTCGTTCGGGACAGTTTTTCGAGTCGAGGTTGTTTTGGAAAAAGGGAGTTTTAAAGAGCACAGCAGGCTGTACGGTATGTGGAGTATGCGCGTCGTAGGTCTCTCTGAGTGTACACACTTTAGGCATTTAGCAGACGCTCTTAATCCAGAGCGATTTACAGTAAGCAAGAACAACACATGGTAAATGCATGGAAATAGTCATTAAGGATCGTAAGTGAGCTATATGAACCTAACATCTGTCTAACTGTAGAATATGTTATTCTACAGTATTGTACAGATATTCTGAATATCTGTTTACTGTATGTTATGTCTATATCTTTCTATTGCAGTGGTTCCCAAAGTGGGGTCCGGGGACCCCCAGGGGTCCTTGAGGGAGTTCCAGGGGGTCCCCAGCTAAATTATAGTTTGAAACCAAATGGACCTTTTTTTTATTTTTTTATATATTTTTTATCCCACGATTTTGTAACCCATTTTTCACCCCTGTGCCAATCATCTACTGTGATCCTGGGCTCTACACACCCTCCGCCAACCTGGGGAGAGCAACGGACTTAACTCATGCTCCCTTCATGCCTGAGTGTCCAAGTTGCTCCTTTACACCTGACAGGGGGGAGTTTCCCTGAATGGACGTAGCGCGTGGAAGGAACACGTTATTCCAACCAGTTCCTTTCCCCTCCATCAGGCGCCCCGGCTGGCCAGGGGGAGGCAGTTTAGAGACGAGGATTTCTGCATGTTTTTGTGAGGGTACCTACCCTAGGGGGCATGGGGAGAACATGCAAACTCCACACAGAAAGGCCCTTTCGCCAACCCCGCCTTCGGGTATGGGCACTGATGACGCGGAGGAGGAAACACGCCGCCAGCACCCACAGTGCCCCGAGCGGGAATCGAACCCAGGACCTTCTAGCTGTGAGGCGACAGCACTACCAACTGTGCCACCCTGCCCCTAACCAAATGGACCTTTATGGGGCTGTAACTCTGGCCCCTTTTCCACCGGTTGGTTCCCAGTGGGAACCGGTTCAGTTCTTTTTGGTTTCTAGTCCATGAGCCAGAGCTCCAAAATTGAAACATTAATTATGAATTCAGTGGGCAAAACCATACCTATATTAGATTGTTATCACCATTAAACTTCCCCAATTGAGTACTTACACGAAGACAATGATTTATTGTATTACAAATTTTACATTTTTAAATATACAAATGAGGCATTATGTAGGAAAATATGCTAAATGATCAAAAATATGAAAAAGGTACTACTGTGGAAGGGTTATCATGTATTAATTTACTTGTATTGATCCTATAAACAATTTAATATAGGGTATAGTTTGCCCACCAATTTTGGAGCTCTGGCTCATGGACTAAAAACCAAAAAAGAACTGAACCGGTTCCCATTGGGAACCAACTGGTGGAAAAGGGGTCTGAGTGTACAATTGTAAGCAAATGGACCCGTTAATGTACAAATGGAAGCACACTCAGTTAGTCCCAGGAAGCCCAACACACACCGTCTGTGAACGCCGCACCTCTTAGAGTTAAATTAACATTGATTTTACAATATAAATTGGGGGTCCCAGAGATAGAAATGCCATTAAACGGGGGGTCTGTAGACTAACATGCATGTCAAACTGGGGGTCCTTGAAATTAACCCATTTTTGGCAGGAACCCCTTTTGGTGTTGAAAAATAGCAGATCTACAAGCTCATAGCGCGCCACCGAGTGGCGCGCTACGAGCTTGTAGGTCTGCTATTTTTGAAAAATCGAAGGACGACTGACATAGAAACATAGCTTCTTCAGAAAACTGTCAGGATGTAGAAGACATTTTTAGAATCTGATCTCAGGTCAGAATGGGTTAATGCAGGCTAATGAATGTCATTTTGCGGGTCCTTTGACACGAATACGTTTGGGAACCACTGCTGTATATATATCACGTCTTCATCCGTCTATATCGCGTGTGTGTATACATTTGAATGCATGGATTAAAACTGCCTCCCCCTGTCCAGCCGGGGCGCCTGATGGAGGGGAAAGGAACTGGTTGGAATAACGTGTTCCTTCCACGCGCTACGTCCAACCAGGGAAACTCCCCCCTGTCAGGTTTAAAAGGAGCAACTTGGACACTCAGGCATGAAGGGAAGCATGAGTTCAAGTCCGTTGCTCTCCCCATGTCCCCCGTATATGGGGGACTAGGTTGGCGGAGGGTGTGTATAGAGCCCAGGATCACATTAGATGATTGACACAGGGGTGAAAAATGGGTTACAAAATCGTGGGATAAAAAGATATATATTTGAATGCATGGATTAGATGGCCCTGCATGCCTGACCCCGGGCGGCTCCCTCTGCAGGATGTGCAGGGCGGTGGCGGGGTTGATGGACAGCTGCAGCCAGACGGGCACGGTGAGCAGCAGGCGGTCCAGGACGCCGACGCTCCGGAGGGACTCGCGGCCCCTCGTCGGGGGAGGGGCCCGGCCGCTGCTCTCCGACGGCTCCGGGAAGTCATACAGAGGCTCCTCCTGCTGCTGCTGGGCCGTCATCTGTGTGTGTGTGTGTGTGTGTGTGTGTGGCAGCGGTGGCACGCACACACACGTGCACGCACACACACACACACACACATGCGCACACACAGACACGGCGCATGCGCACACACACACGCACACACAGACAGACAGACAAGAGTGAACAGGAAGGACTACTTTGTTTTCAACTTATTCTGTCAAATGTGTCTCATATAATCCCACATGGGATGGGCCAGAGTGGCATGACGCATGACACGGGAATAAATATTTAATTAATTAATTCACACAAACACACACACACACACACACACACACACACACACACACACACACACACACACACACAGGCTATACTTATTTCTGTAGCACACCAAAACACATATTTAAATGCACTTATATGCTGACAAGCACTTAGTTGGAACTAGAAGGGCGTGCGCACATACGTACACACACACACACACACACACACACACACACACACACACCATAAATGCAGACATGACTGACATGTGTATACAAAACAGTGGTGTACTGTAAGTAAGGTGATAAGTTGGGATGCTTAGTTTACAGGTGTCTGTGTCCCTTCAGAGCCAATGCCAGAGTCTATGAAAACGTTATATTGTAAATTAATAACAATTGGGGAAGCCATTGTAACGTGTGTTGAAATTGTGCCCAGAATTCCATAAGCAATTCCACTCACACTAACACGCACACACACGTACAATAAATCTCTAGCGTCTGGCTGGGATTGAGAGTTGAGAGAGACAAGTTCAGACGTGTGAGCAGAAAGAAGCATAAAGCTTAGATGCTCGGAGGCGTTAAGAAGACCAGGCACCAAATTCAGAGAGACAGACAGACAGACAGACAGACAGAACGTGGAAACATCTAGCATTTGCATTTGATGCGGAGAGATAGGTGCACGTACAACTTATGCTGTCTTATTTAAATAAATAAAATAAAACGCAAACATGTTCAATGACAGGCCGGCCCACACTACAGCGCAGTGCGTAAACCTTGTGTGCGCCGAGATTTCGGTTCAACTATTGGCCTAAATATCGCAAAACCTACAAATACTTTTAATAGATAGAAGTTCATAGAACGATTCCTCGGCTACTGTTTGTTACTGTAAATGTCTGCATCGTCAAACTACAGTAGCCTAGTAGTAGACAGACTCAACTCAACTGTCCCGAGCAGAGAACTGCATCGCATACCTCTTCTTCGCCTCGATTGTCCTCTTGACGATGCGTGTAGTGGAGTCGTGGAGAGCTGTTTTTTTTACCATAATATACTCTGGACTTTCTTTCGTTTAGTGTCCTATAGTCCTCACATTTAATATGGCAAAGTAAAAGTATAGCCCCAACTATTCTGAGACTTTAGCCTGTCATGACTCGATCAAGTCTGAAGTTGTAAACCTGGAGACGTCTCCGTGACGTGTGTTCACAGGCCCCTCCTCCTTGTCCCACCTGATCTGACCCGGGTTCCGTTTTTCATTATAAGCAATACTACGTTCCATATTTATTTTCCATGTTGGTTCGATCCTATATGCATGGTTCGATCCCGGATGAAAGCCTGGGTCCAGGCCAATGAGGACATTTTTACCCAGGATTGGAAACCATAGTGAGTCACCACCACCACCAACACCATGCACCTCTACTCGTCGTCTGCTACTGCTACTAACGAATAACAATAATTATTATTATTATTATTGCGCGCGCGCGCGCACTCTCACGCACGCGCACACACACACACACACACACACACACACACACACACACACACAGAGAGAGAGAGAGAGATTTATTTTTATGTTTTATTTAGCACAGTATAGAGCAATACATTCAAGCATACAAAAATGAAAAAGGGAAAGTGCCAGGAGGTTATATGAAGAAGCTATGGGGGCTTTAAGACATTATAATATCATAATATAATAACAAGATTGATTTGTGAACTTAATTACTAAAAGGTTTGGGGATGGTGTTGGGGGTATGTTTAAGATGTTAATCTGGAAAACAGTAAAGTATAAGTTTAGCTTTTTTGAAAAGTGGAGCAGAGTACGATCAAGTCGTTTTGATAAAGTAGCACTAACAAATCTCTTCTGGAGTAGGTCAATGCTGTGGACGTAAGAGACATAAGTGCTGGCCCCAGGCCCGGCCCTTCCTTTCTTCTTTTTACTGTCTGCCCAGTGTCCCCCCAGTGCCTCCCCAGTGCCTCCCCAGTAGACCAGTATCTCCCCAGTGCCTCCCCAGTGCCTCCCCAGTGCCTCCCCAGTAGACCAGTATCTCCCCAGTGCCTCCCCAGTGCTTCCCCAGTGCCTCCCCAGTACCTCCCCAGTGCTTCCCCAGTGCCTCCCCAGTGCCTCCCCAGTGCCTCCCCAGTGTCTTCCCAGTACCTCCCCAGTACCTCCCCAGTGCCTCCCCAGTGTCTTCCCAGTACCTCCCCAGTATCTCCCCAGTGCCTCCCCAGTACCTCCCCAATGCCTCCCCCTCCCCAGTGTCCCCCCAGTACCTCCCCAGTACCTCCCCAGTGCCTCCCCAGTAGGCCTACCTCCCAAATGTTTGCCCTGTGCCTTTTCTGGGGTGAAGTATCATATTAACCGATATTGGATAAACTTCTGGAAGTGTCCAAAAATGTTCAGGATCTTTATGTTTATTAAAGGATCCTGATTAGAGACAATTCAATTCAAATGAGCTTTATTGGCATGAGAAAACATATGTTTAAACATCGCCAAAGCAATACGTGTCAAAAATATATAAGAAAGTGTGTGTGTGTGTGTGTGTGTGTGTGTGTGTGTGTGTGTGTGTGTGTGTGTGTGTGTGTAAAAGTAGCAGCTCTGTGTACATGTACAGTAGGTCTAGACTCTCTAGAGGTCATAGTTGACACAGGCAACAGTCCTTAGGGTGGTTGTATTCCATTGGCTAACCTTTTATCGCAATGGTTCACAAATCATACACTGTGTTGTGTTCGCACATTGTTGTATTTCTCTCCCAATAGCTATATGGAGTTTTCTTTGTCCTTGGTCATGTTTTCAAACTCACTTTGCTGGTGTTTGTAATCTGTAGAAAGTATGTGTCTCTGATGTCTTGGTATAGTGGGCAGGTGGTTAGGAAGTGTAGCTCTGTTTCCACCACATTTTGCGTACAGTGGGTCTTCCCTTGGGAGTGGGGTCTGTCTGTGCATGGCAGCCTTTCTCTGACTTAAAGGCTGTGTTCAGTGAGTCTACTCTACCTATACTACCTAGTCAAGGCTTTCCATAGTTTTGGGTCGTTTGTTTGTCGTGCTCAAGTATTCAGCCAATGTCTATTCTCTTTTTAGTGCTAGATAGCATTCAGCTTTGGTTTTGGATCGGGGCCTTAAGTTGGGGGGCATCCCTGTAAGTTTTTACTATGGCTGAGACACATTAAATGAGCCACTGCTACAAATATTAGGCCTATTACGGTCCTGATCAAAGCAAATACAATACAAACCGGCACAAACAAGGGAGTGGGACTCAATTATTTTCGCTCCTATGCCACCAAGATGTGAAACGCCCTACCAACAGTCATTAAGACATGCAAATCCCTTGACTCCTTCAAAACTGCTCTCAAAGGGAAACTACGGACAGCTGCAATTTGAAACTGGCTCCCGTAAAGTCTGCATCCCCCGCCCACTCCTTTGACGCCTCACTGTCACATGTTTTTTCCCTCCTTTATGATGATTTCCTGTTGTTGGCTATATAGAAGTGTATATTTGTATTTGTCTAAATGTTATGATGAATTGAACATGGTGGACCCAGAGGGTATGCGCGTGACATCATCAGCAAACCCGGAAGTTATGCGGTAACGCCTACTGAGTGGCAAAAAACTACTTTCTGGCCTTGACAGCCCATACATCCAAACAGAAAAGTCCAATATCATGCTTGCATTAAACGACGTTAAACAATGTTAAACTCACGTTGCCACTCGATTTGACACTCGATTTGCCATTCACTATAGCCTATGCATGCATAGTTGCATACCTTCTATTGTAAACAAGTGTAATGCTTTATCCACAGTTAACAGTTTTGTATTGAGTTGTGCTTGACATTAGCCCTGAAACATGACTGCCATGATGATTCATGAATCATGGCTAGCTTGACATGTACTGTAATTCTCCAATCTGTTAATAAATACTTCAATCAATTAATACATCAATCAATCAATCAATCAATCAAATGTACAACAAAAAGGAAAACATGTATACAAAACTACAACGTCATCATAAGACACCCCCCCCCCCTTCGGCAGAAGGCGGAACCGGATGTGAGGCAGTCGACTCAAGTCAACAGTGCTGGAACACCGCGCTCGGTAAGAAATGAGTGAATTATATTAACGTTAGCATTCTGGCTCTGTGCCCCTTTCTTTACCTCGGAGGACAAGTAGAAATAATTCGAACCCGACCACCGTTCTATGAACTCCTCCTGCTGATGTGTACGTATCTGTAGCATTAACCGCGAACATTAACTACAGAAAACAACAAAACGAAGCTAACGTTAGCTTTGTTAGCTTAGCATACAAGCGTTGCGACGTTGATACAAGATGGCCCGCACGTCGAGCCAGTTATAGTCAGCACAGTTTAGCCGGTTAGCATGCTAAGATAATAACCGGAGGGAGCCTAATGGTTAGCATGCTGATGCTACTGAACTGAACTCGCCTGCGTTGGAAGTTTGTTAGCTTTATTGTGTTTACGTAAAAATAAACAGCCTAGCTTACTAGCGTTGTGTAGGTACTAAACGTGAAGTGTTCTGAGGACGTTTTGTTGTAATAATAATAATAATAATAGTACGGAATGAAGAACGAAGTCTGGCTATAATACTCGTCGCCCCATATTCTTTGGGGGGAAATGACGTGTATTGTTGAATGTCTGTCGAGTAGACTTTACAATATGGTAAATGTTCTCTGAGTCCCCCGCAGTGGCGCTCTCTTAACTTTTTCATTTCCACCAAGGACCCACATTTGAAAAGATATGACAGGGACCCCAATACCAGAAGATTTTTACAGCAATAGCAGTTATTCTCAGCCAGTTTCATTTCAAGGACCCCCAGTTTGACATGCATTAGTCTCGGACCCCCAATTTATATTGTAAAATCAATGTTAATTTAACTCTGAGAGTTACAGAAATACAGACCCATAAGGGTCCATTTGGTTCCTTCCTAACCATCATTTAGCTGGTGACCCCCTGGAACTCCCTCAAAGACCCCTGGGCGTCCCCGAACCCCACTTTTGGAACCACTGCTAGTCTAACTAACCCACGTGTCCTGTCCAGTGACATAGCCCAGTTTACTCAATGCCTCCCACCAACTTCTATATTCTTAGTTTGGCCATTTTCAACTGTTGTATTATATTTTGACACTTGCTTTGGCAATGTAAACCTATTCTTTTCTCATGCCAATAAAGCTTGACTGCTCCTCCTTCCCTCCTCCAGGTGTCTGGTTGTGACACGCACCGAGAGAGAGAGAGATGAGCGACAACGTCAAGTTGTTTGTGGGCAACCTTCCCCTGGATGCGACTCACGAGGAGATCAACAAGCTGTTCGAGCCCTACGGGGAGATCGGCACCTGCTCCCTGCTGCGGCAGTACGCATTCATCACCTTGAAGGGAGAGGGGGCAGCGGACAGGTACCTTTACCCGGAAAAAAAAAATGTCTTCTATATTCTGACCGTTTTCTGAAATACCCATGTTTCTATGTCAGTGGTTCTCAAACGAATTAATGTCAAGGACACCCAGACCTATCTGTATTTGGCCGCCGACCCCCATCTGAAAATATGTAACCTCGCCTCACCAGGCTTTCCACCACCTTGGAGGAAAGCCTGGTCTCTGTTTCAAAAGGATTAGAGCGGATGATATGGTTACGTCATGTTGTAGTATTGTTTTGTAGTCCACAGACAGGAACAACAGGCGGCGGCAACTTCCTTTTCGCTCTCAATAAAATCTCTCGTAGCCTGTAGCTTTTATTGAGAGGGAAAAGGAAGTTGCCGCCGCCTGTTGTTCCTGTCTGTCGACTTCTTGGGACAACAAAACAATACGATATGGTTACATGACGTAACCATATCATCCGCTCCCGATCGGATCATATACCTAAATGAAATGGTGCCCAGGCTAGAAAATATGTACGGTAGTTCCAGGGACCCCCCAGAAGCAAATATTTGAGTTAAAACGTTCACTCTGAAAAAATATATATTCAAAGATTTGTGCCGCATTTTCACGAATTTTCAAAAAATAGCAGATCTACAAGCTCATAGCGCGGCACCGAGTGCCGCGCTATGAGCTTGTAGATCTGCTATTTTTCAATGGCAAAAGCATAACTTAATGCTTAAAACACTGAAAGGGGTTCCCGCCAAAATGGGTTAACCCATTTAGACCTGAGGCCGATTCTAAATCCTAACAGTTAAGTTGTCAAGAACCCCCAGAATTATCTGTATTTGGCTGCGGACCCCCATCTGAAAATATGTTGTTCCAGGGACCCCCCAGAAAGATTTGCGTTAAAAAGGTTTGTTCTGAATTCTGAAAGAATATATAATCAAAGCCACATTTTCTCGTTTTTTTTCAATAATGGCAGATCTACAAGCTCATAGCTTTAAGCTTTCTACTAGTAGAAACCAATACTACTCTAAAATGATGGATGGTTTAATTTTGTAGCTACTAAGCAAAACAAACTGTATTTATCTGAGCAATATAGTTAGTGGAAGGTAAACAATGGATTACTCTTGAGTTGGATTCTCTCGTCATCTTTCTACAATATTTCATTATAATGTGTGATCTTTTTGGAAAATGTGCGCCCAGTTGAAAATGTTCAAAGGCCCCTAGGGGCTTTTTTAAACAAACTAAACACATTTGCCCTAAAAGTGTAGCTGATATAAAGAGAACTAGGAAACCAGAAGGTGTTGGAAAACATTCCATAAACTGACATTTTGTAATGGGGGGAATAGCTTAGTTTCATTACAAAGAATGTCTGATGTCTTTGTTAGGAAATGGACACAGATTTTAAACAAAATTTCTCACAATTCTGATAACTATACAGGGTATGCGCGTGGCATCATCATCATCATATCCTGCGGAAGTTATGCGGGAACGCCTACTGAGTGGCCAAAAACTACTTTCTGGCCTCGACAGCCCATACATCCAAACAGAAAAATCTGAACTTATAACAAGCTATTAAACACATTTGGACATGATTTGAATTATTGTTACTTCAATTGGTATCATTTGGGCACTGGCTAAAACCACTTCAGGTCGCTCAAAATGATCCTATGCAGGTAAAAACAATGTATCTATGAGTCAGTCAGTCCTAAATGTATTAGGCCTAGTCGTTTTGTGGTTAACCATGTACCCGCCCTATCCTTATGTTGTATGCAATTACAAATCACACTGTGACGTGTGTGTGTGTGTGTGTGTGCGCACTGCTACTGTTAGTCTTAACACATTTGGCCATGATTTGAATTATTGTTACTTCAATTAGTTTTTTCTCGGCTTGACTACTGCAATGCACTTTTTTCAGGACTGCCTAAGAAAACAACTGACGGATTACAACTTGTCAAATGCAGCAGCCAGAGTTTAAACTAGAACTAAGATGAGAGAACATATTACTCCAGTTTTGGCATCACTGCACTGGCTTCCGGTTGTTTTTAGGATTGATTTTAAAATTATTTTACTTGTCTATAAAGCTCTCAATGGTCTCGCACCTTCCTACCTACATGACTGCCTGCCTAAATATGTCCCAAACCGCCCCCTAAGGTCTTCCACTGCTGGCCTGCTCGCTTTGCCAAAAAAAATGGCAACTAAAAAATACGGGGAAGCAGCTTTTTGCTTCTACGGGCCGTCGGCATGGAACAAGCTCCCACTGTACCTTCGTCAGGCAGCCTCTGTAGACATTTTTAAAGCTCAGCTCAAGTCAAGACCCACTTCTACAACATTGCTTTTAATTGATCTTTTATTTTTTATTTTTGTTATTCATGTCCTCACTGTATTGCATTACTGCTTGTTTTTAATGTCGTTGCCTTGCTTTTCTTTTATTCTCCATTTTTCTGTAAAGCACTTTGAGCTGCATTTCATGTCATGAAAGGTGCTATACAAAAGTTTTATTATTATTATTATTATTATTATTAATTGGTATCATTTGGGCACTGGCTAAAACCACTTCAGGTCGCTCAAAAGAATCCCATGCGGGTAAAAACAATGTATCTATGAGTCCCTGTTGTATTAGGCCTAGTCATTTTCTGGTTAACCATGTACCCACCCTATCCTTATGTTGTATGTAATTACAAATCACACTCTGACGTGTGTGTGTGCACGTGCAGCTACTGTTAGTCTTAAAACCATTCCTGCAGCCGGTGCTGATGTTGTTTTCTCTGCTGGTCATTCTGACAGGGCCATACGCTACCTCGATGGGAAGGAGTACCGAGGGCGGCCCCTGGTGGTGGAGGAGTCGCGAGCACGTCCACCCAACTCCACCAAGGTGTTTGTGGGGAACCTGAGCGCCACGTGCACGGCCGACGACCTGCACGGCCTCTTCCAGACCTTCGGCAGGGTGTTGGACTGCGACAAGGTCAAAGGTCAGTGCCGTGTCCTCCTGTTTTGCCCATCTGTTCCCAATGGTTTCATTGAAAGCCCTGAGGTAGCCTTGGTAATTAAACGAAAACATTTTTGATTAACCCATTTGGACCTGAGGACGATTCTATTTTCTCTTCATCTAAATCTGAAAATCCTATGTCAGTGCAGTGGTGCTCAAACTATTTCACGTCAAGGACCCCCAAAATGATATGTAATTGGCCGCCGACCCCCATCTGAAAATATATTGTTCCAGGGACCCCCCCCCCCAGAAGCAAAGATTTGAGTTAAAAAACGATTCCTCTGAAAGAATATAATTATATTCAAAGATTAGTGCAACATTTTCACGAAAAAAAAAAAAAAAGCAGATCTACAAGCTTAAGTCCAAAAGGGGTTTCCGCCCTGAATGGGTTAAAGATGACATTTTGAAATATCGGTGTCACAATTGAATCCGAGGCAGAATAATTACACCATAATTGCATGTTCCTGCGTGTTCACCCAACCTAATACAACTGCCAAGCCGCTGTATTTGAGAAACGGGCGCGCACCATTAACTAAGTTCCTAAAGTAAACTCCAAACCGAATGAGAAGATGATCTAGTTTTTCCACCCACTGTGTGTTTTAACCCCGACGCCACCGGCGGCCGTGTTCCCCCTGCAGCCCGATTATGTTCCAACGCTGGGTATGCGTTCGTGCACATGGAGAGGAAGGAGGACGCGGTTCAGGCCATCGAAGGGCTAAACGGGACCGTCTTCAAAGGGCGCCAGCTGTCGGTGGAGCTGTCCAAGGCCCAGCCCCTCAACAACCTGATCGCCGCCGGCATGGCCCCGCACGAGGGACTAGCGATGGGCGGAGGTGAGTGTGCTCCCCCCCGTTCCAAATGCATCATGTCAAATTTAACGTCACGAGGGCTTTGGGTTCAACGGTGACATGTACCGAGGCTGCCGGGATTGTTTCGTTACCTTTGGAGTATAACGCTGAAGTATTTTGTGCCCTTTGATCCATGAAAATCCCCCTGAAAGAAAAGAGTTCCGTGGCTTGTTGTCGAACCCGAAAAATATGCCACCGTCGTGATCCGGAACAGCAGCAGGCAGTGAGAGCTGCTGTAGTCTAAACTACCGTTCTCTTGCGTTGAACTCATTTTCCCAGAAGCCCTTGCAGCCCAGAGCATGGGTCGATTTCCGGTTTCGTCGTCATAACTCGTCACTCGTCCTCGTCACCAGGTCGGCGACAAATCCGCTATTTATTTTAAATTATTTAAAAAACGGCGAATTAAACGCACAAGGGTTTCGCGTATTACGCAGGACAGAAACATGGATTAAATAGCGTGGAAACGGGTTATGCAGTAGAACTTACACGGATACGGATGGATGCAATGTGAAAGCATTGAATACAGTTTAATGAAGTGTAGTCGGATCCGGGTCGCTGCAATGTGAAAGCATTGAATACAGTCGAATTAAGTGTACTCGGATATGGATGGATGCAAAGTGAAAGCATTGAATACAGTTGAATGAAGTGTACTCGGATCCGGGTCGATGCAAAGTGAAAGCATTGAAACACAGTTGAATGAAGTGTTCCCTAGTCTACTTCTATTTCCGTGGGAATGAATGGTTGTTCTTCCAGTGTCTCTCTAATATAAAAAGCTCTCCTCAGGACCCCGAGAAGGCCTCCTCCCCAGACCAGCTCCCTCCCTGGAACACCACCAGAGCCAGGCGGCCGTGCTCGCAGCGGCTGCTGCTGCCGCGGCTGGACTACCCATACAGGTACCCATTCTGACCTGAGATCAGATTTAAAAAAAAAAGCCTTCTACATCCTGACAGTTTTCATTCTGACCTGAGATCAGATTCTAAAAAATGTCTTCTACATCCTGACAGTTTTCTGAAAAAAGCCGTGTTTCTATGTTAGTCGTTCCTTCGATTTTTCAAAAATAGCAGATCTACAAGCTCATAGTGCGCCACCGAGTGGTGCGCTATGAGCTTGTAGATCTGCTATTTTTCGATAGCTAAAGCATAACATAATGCTAACACCAGATTGGGTTCTCAGTGAGTCGCCAACGACTGGTTTCAGTCACTTGGATTCCATAGAGGTCAGCATGTCTTCTATAGAAGTGTGTCCTGCACCGAAACATCTACCAGTGTTGTTTTTGGCAGCACGTTTTAGTCATAGTCTCTTGAATGGTTTACATTTAGTTTTAGTCACATTCTAGTCACCTGGAATGTCTTAGTGTTAGTCTAGTTTTAGTCGACTAAAAATCAAGATTTTAGTGGACTAAATCTACAGTTGATTTAGTTGAACAAAATGTATTTTGGCGGGCCTTGATGCCGATCTATAGTGTATCTCTTGTCCACTAGTCCCTTCCTAACATTTGAGTCTAGTTTTTTATTTGTTGACGAAATTGTCAGTATATTTAGCTTTGGTTTTAGTCATCACAGCTTAGTTCTCATTTAGTTTTCGTCAGTGGAAAAAGGTAGTCGACGAACATTTTTCGCCTTAGTTTTAAGTCGACGAAATCAACACTGCTATCTACAAGCTTACAACACTGTAGAATAGATGGAGCCTGGGTCTGTTTTTACGTCTGGATACGCCGTTCAGGACAGGCTTCAGACGCGCTGACGTTGACCCCTTAGGCAGTGTTCGAACCCACAACCTTCTGCATGAAAGGCATACGATGCTCTAACCACTACCCTAGAGGGCCATTAGTTGTTTCAGTCTTCCAGAAGAAAACCCTAATGATCTCACATATTTCAGAACCGCAATCGCCAACGCCTCAATCTGCAATTTCTTGAACTGGTTTAACTCATTTTGGGGGCGGGAACCCTATTTGGTGTTTTAAACATTATGTTATAATTTAGCTATTGAAAAATAGCAGATCTACAAGCCCAGCGCGCTACGAGCTTGTAGGTCTGCTATTTTTGAAAAATCTTTGAATATATATATATATATTCTTTCAGAGGGAACGTTTTTAACTCATCTGTGCTTCTGGGGATACCCTGGAACAACATATTTTCAGATGGGGGTTGTTGGCCAATTACATATCATTTTTGGGGTCCTTGACATGAATATTGAGCACCACTGCTATAGAAACATGGGGTATTTCAGAAAACTGTTTTTTTAAATTTTGACGTCGGGCCTAAATAGGATAATATCTGTATGGCTGCCAAAACATGGTCATTTTCTTTTTTTTTCTCCATGGGGCATAGTCGGAGGGGGGAGACCTGGAACTGGTTCATGCACAGAACAGTTCTAGGATTTAATGCACATCTGTTCATATTATTACACTTTCTTAACCACTTTTGCATTTAAAAAAAAAATACTTAGCCGTACTACAATGTTGTGCAAGGAATATAGTTGTTCTTTGAGCTTCTAGATTGTCTTATCTTTGAAAATCTAATTTCGTCTAAATTAACGAAATGCCCAAACTAGAAACAGCAGGGTTAATATAGTTAAACATCCGCCGTAATCTTCAGACTATTATACTGTTTAGACTGCTGGTTCTTCGTTTACCTATGATGTGTTTGGATTTGACGTATTACCTCGTGTAAACTGCCCTGGATTAAGAGAGTCTGCTAATGCCTGAATTGTAAATTGGTCGACACGTTACGCTTCTCAAAGAAGAAACGGGTATCCTTCTCGTATACCTAAATATACAAAATGTAGAATGTCTTTTCAAACGAGCGTGGAATCTATCATCGACAAACATTCCTGCTTTTCAATATTCCCGTGTACTAAAATGTCCCCCGTTATGTTAAAATGTAGCTATCGAAAAATAGCAGATCTACAAGCTCGTAGCGCGCCAACCGAGTGGCGCGCTACGAGCTTGTAGGTCTGCTATCTTAGACAAATGGACACGTCAGGATTCCTAACATATTCCCCCCTGTGTGCTAAAATGTCCACCCGCAGGTCCAGCAGAGCGTTCACAACTCCTTCTACAACACCACGGCCTTCGACCCCACCTACGCCGCCCTGAAGGGCCTCACGGCGGCCAAGGGGCCCAACCCGGCCATCTACGGCGCCCTGGCCAGCCAGGTGTACGGCACGGTGGCCGACCAGGTGTACCAGGACTCCACGGGCAACCAGGAGGCCGCGTCGGCCACCCCGGACTCTGACCACCAGGGGGCGTCCAACCCCACCGCCCTGTTTGAGGCGGCGAGGGCCAAGTTCTTCCAGCAGGGACAGAAGGTTGGATCTATTTCCTACTTTATTTATTTATATATCCACTCGCTTTTTAGCTTCGGTTTTCATCAACGGGGCCACTTGTGATAATGGAGGCTTTGCATTGTTTTGTTTTTTTCCAGCTACAGTGTTGTTTTTGGATGCATTAGCACGCAGAACCAGTATTTATTCAAGTATTTATTGGTCTTGTGGTGTGCAAAGCACATAAAAACCATACGATATCAATCGGATATGAACCCATTTTGACCTGAGATCAGATTCTAAAAATGTCTTCTACATCCTGACAGTTTTCTGAAAAAGCTATGTTTCTGTGTCAGTCGTACTTCGATTTTTCAAAAATAGCACACCTACAAGCTCGTAGCGCGCGCCACTCGGTGGCGTGCTACGAGCTTGTAGGTCTGCTATTTTCCAATAGCTAAAGCATATCATAATGCTAACACCAAAAGGGGTTTCCCGCCCCAAAATGGGTTAAGCTGTCAGGCCCAGCATGAGCTATTGTTAAAATTATACTGCCATTTCCGGTGAAATTGAAAGATGTTACCAAAAAAATGACATGGTTGATACATGTTTGCCACGACAGTCCAATTATTGAATAGACGCTGCTCTTCCGGCAGGCATGCATTTCTATGTACTTCACAGTTGGCATAATGTATTGCTGAGGACCCAAGGGAGTGCAGTTGATTCAGTTCTCCATAGATGCAAGCAGCAATTAACCCATTTTGACCTGAGGACGATTCTACAAATGTCTTCAAAATCCTGACAGTTTTCTGAAAAACCTCATGTTTCTACGTCAGTCGTTCTCAAACATTTTCATGTCAAGAACCCCTAAAAATATATGTGATTGGCCGCCGACCCCCCATCTGAAAATATGTTATTCCAGGAACCCCTCAGAAGCAAACGATTTGAGTTAAAAATCGTTCGCTCTGAAAGAATATATATTCCAAATTTGCGACACATTTTCACAAAAATAGCAGACCTACGAGCTCGTAGATCTGCTATTTCTCAATAGCTAAAGCATAACGTAATGCTTAAAACACCAAAAGGGGTTCCCGCCCAGAGTCTTCTCTATATGGCTAGTGACTTGTCATCGCAGTCGATAACGTGTCCGTTTTTATTCCCCAGACGTCCGTCTTTATACTGATTGCAATGTTCCCAATTCTCAGGTTCTGGCCGAGCAGCAGGCCGGGAGAAAGGTGGGACCGCCGGGAGGGGCGAGCGACCGCGACCGCAGCCCGATCCGAGGAGGCCGAGGCCCGCTGCTCCCCGACCCCGTGCCGGGCTCCGCCCCTCAGATACGCGGCAAGCGGCGCGCGCTGCTGCCCACGCCGCCAGGGGGCCCCGAGGACCCCGCCGCGGCCCCCACCGCCACCGAGACCCCCGCCGCCTCGGAAGCCACAGATCCCATCGCAAGGTACCAGTGTTGTTGTTTTTGTTTAGTTTTAGTCATCGTCTCTTGAATAGTGTTCATTTAGTTTTAGTCACCCCACAATGTTATAGTTAGTGTGTTTTAGACTAAATCTACAGTTGATTTAGTCGACTAAAATGTATTTTGGAGGGCCTTGATGTTGTCTTAATGGCTGTTAAGCTCACACACGTTGCAACCAAGTGCAACCAATGCACTTGGTTGCAACAAAGTGTAAAATAACTTATACTGGATCTCTTGTCCACTAGTCCCTTCCTAACACTTTCCGTCTTAGTTTTAGTCGACGAAATCAACACTGCAAGGTATGACCACTCTGCCTCCAAGTGTAGAATATAACTTGCAGAAAACCATTTAGATTCTCCCAGTGTTGTTCTGCTAAAGACATCCATTCTTCATGTCAAATACGGTTAGTGTTGCCTAAAATGTCGACTAATTCAGGGGTTGGACGTTGTTGAAAACGTTTTTCAACAAAAAGCTATGTTTCTATGTCGGTGGTTGTTCGATTTTTCAAAGATAACAGACCTGCAAGCTCGTAGCGCGCCACTCGGTGGCACGCTATGAGCTTGTAGACCTGCTATTTTTCAATAGCTAAAGAAGCATATAGCATGTAGAAGACATTTTTTGAATCTAATCTCAGGTCAGAATGGGTTAAGTTAACTATAAACTGCATTTTGGGATGCAAAGAAGTCACCCCATTTTAATCTCCTCTGATTACTGATCAGTGTCCAAACCCCCCCAGGTGTTACGCAGAGTCCTACCTACTATCTGATTACTGATCAGTGTCCAAACCCCCCCAGGTGTTACGCAGAGTCCTACCTACTATCTGATTACTGATCAGTGTCCAAACCCCCCCCAGGTGTTACGCAGAGTACTACCTACCTACTATCTGATTACTGATCAGTGTCCAAACCCCCCCCAGGTGTTACGCAGAGTACTACCTACCTACTATCTGATTACTGATCAGTGTCCAAACCCCCCCCCCCCAGGTGTTACGCAGAGTACTACCAGCAGATGCAGCAGTACCAGAACTACCAGCAGTACCAGCAGCAGTACCAGTACCTCCAGTACGCCTACACCAACCCCCCGCCGCCCCCTCCCCCCCCGCCCCCCTCGGCGGCTCCGCCTCCCTCCAACAACAACAACAACAACCACCACCACCACCACGCCAACCACGCCGCCGCCCCGGCGCCTCCGGGCACCTACAGCACGGACTCCAGCACCACCTACGCCCCGCCCGTGTCCTACGCCTCGTCGGCAGGGGGCTACGACGTGGCCGCGGCAGCGCGGGGCTACAGCGCCGAGACGGCGGCGCGCGAGTCGGCCGCGCGCTACGAGCAGCAGCAGCAGCAGCAGTCATCCGGGGCCTACGGCAACTCCTACGACGCCTCGGGGAACTACGATGCCGCCGCCGCCTCCGCGAACTACGATGCCGCCGCCACGGGGAACTACGACGCCTCGTCCGCCGGGAGCTACGCGTCGGCGTACGCGTCGACGGGAGGATACGCGGCGGCCCCGGGAAGCTACTCCGCCGCATCCAGAGCGTATGAGCAGCAGACACCCACCACCACCGCACACGGGCAATCCCTGCCCCAGCAGCGCCACGAATACCCTTACCACCACACGCCAGAACCCCCATATCGATAGTATACCCCCCCCACCCCACCACCCCCTTTCCCCTACCATGTTGCAGATGTGTGTATGAGTGGGTGTATGAGTGGGTGTGTGTGTGTGCGCGTGTGTGCGTGTGCATTTGTACTTTCTTAACGGACAGATTCAAGATAGAGAGCCTGAGGCAGAGAGAGAGAGAGCTTGTCTTTTGGTTGGTTAGTTGGTGAAGAGGCTGGTGAGTCGGTGGGCCTTTGTGACGCTTCGTGGGAATGATTCACGGGACGGGACGGCATGCATCCTTTTAGTAGACGCTCACATACTGTACCTCACAGAGAAGATCGTGTGCACATCTCAGAGCCTATGTTTAGGCCAGGTGTTGGATGTCAGGCATCAAGGCCAACATCAAAGAGGAGAAAAAGAAACCCACCCGCACACTAGTTTCTAGAGCTCAGAGACTTACTTTATTTAACCCATTTTGACCTGAGATCAGATTCTAAAAATGTCTGTTTCTATGTCGGTCGATTTTTCAAAAATGTCAGACATACAAGTTCTTAGCGTGCCACTCGGTGGCGCGCTATGAGCCTGTAGATCTGCTATTTTTTAAAAGCATAACATAATGCTAATACTAAAAGGGGTTCCCACCCAAAATGGGTTAAACTGCAACGTTTCGACCTACAAGGTCTTCATCGGGCAAATAATTGATGACAATTGACATTTGCCTGATGAAGACCTCGTAGGTGGAAACGTTGCAATACAGTAAGTCTCTGAGCTCTAGAAACTAGTGCGCGGGTGTTTTTTTCTCCTCTCACAAACTGTACTTGGCAACCAGCCAGGCCGATATATCTCTCAATCGGTAGTCTTTATTTTTTTATGCTGGGATCAATCAGATTGAAAGTCACACTTCACACATATTTGCTTTAGTCTCATTGTTCTGCCAGATGTGTGGTCTAGTCGACACGGATTTGTGTGACAATCCAATCGGTAGAAATTGTCGCAGGTAAGCATGGGCAGAACAGAACTTAACCACGTAAACCCTATACATACACTTAATTTAATTACAGGTAAGCATGGGCAGAACAGAACTTAACCACGTAAACCCTATACATACACTTAATTTAATTACAGGTAAGCATGGGCAGAACAGAACTTAACCACGTAAACCCTATACATACACTTCATTTTATCAGAGTCTCCAGACCTTTTTCCAAATCTCTTTCTTTGGCGATACTAGCTGATCTACGTGACACGTTTTAATCTTAGTAGTTTGACAGTTTTACAGTAGGGTTGATGTGGTTAAAAAGATTCCACAGCGTATCCGTGTCTCTCTGCATGGTCCGTCACCAGAGGAGTGCCTTCATGCTCTTGTAAATATGGAGGTATAACGAAGACCCGTCGATCACTAAAAAGGCAGAGAATGCTGACCCCGAGAGTGACCAGAACACGCCTACAGATGTGTGCACGCGCTGCATGGCCCCGGTTGTTCGTCACTGCCAAAGAGCATGTCTCGGATAACGTTTGGTTTCCGTCGCACATCTTTTCTTGGCCAGAGCAGGAGTTTATTTTTTGTTTAAAGTGATTATTATAATGACGGGAGGAGGAGACTGACTTGTGATTCTTGACCAGCAGCTCTACTTCCGGTGGTGCTCAACACGTTGACATCCGGTTGGTGGCATGGTGTTTGGGTGACTTGTTTAGTGAACGTATAGCCGTGTGTGTGGTGAATGAAAGGAAGTGTTGTGAAGGCATGCAGTTCCTGGTGAAAAAGAGAGCCTGTGAACAGACTCTGGCCTGGATCTAATTCATTTAGGTCACTGCAGTGAACAGCCAGAATGCTCGTGACGCCATCATGCCTGCCTTTGACGCCTGAATTATGACTTCCGTTTTATAAGTCTGCATATTGGCTAAAAACGTGCCTGCTCCTCTAACAGAGGATCTTGGGGTTTAATGGTTTAATGAATTCAAAAACTCTTCAAAACCACATATTTCTGGGGAAGGTAGTGGAATGTCGAATAGGGGTGCGACATCGAACGCACGGATTTAATCAATTATTCCAGTGGTTTTTCAACCCTTTTCCTTTCAAGGCCCGTTTTTGATTCCCCGTTGGAGCCACGGACCATCATTCGATGACATTTAGCCTCAGATCCAAAACGAAAGAATATTTTGTTGTCGCTTTTGACAAATATAACAATTCTTCTACATTCTCCAAAGTGTGTAGGCTTCTTGTAAATGAAGCAATGCAGATGTTTGACAATGTAAAGAGCGTAAAATGAGTAATTTTACACGCATGAGTTAAAGATCTCTAGACTAGGGGTCCATTTGGTTACCAACCCGGACCACTGGTTGAAAACCACTGAATTATAAGAACAGGAAAGAAGGGGGAAAAATAGGTTTTATTTATTCATTTCCTTTACGACTTTTCAAAATCCTGAAAATGGCAGATCTACGAGCTAGATGTGCTATTTCTGTGTATCGTGGTTCATCGTGACACCCCGCAATTATTTGATTAACCCATTCTGACCGGGCACCCATTTCGGTGTTAGCATCATGTTATGCTTTAGCTATTGAAAAATAGCAGACCTACAAGCTCATAGCGCGCCACCGAGTGGCGCGCTATGAGCTTGTAGGTCTGCTATTTTTGAAAAATCGAAGAACGACTGACATTTTTTTAGAATCTGATCTCAGGTCAGAATGGGTTCATCAGACCAGTGCTGTGTCCAGTGAAAACCTCGTATGAATCTGATCTCAGGTCAGAATGGGTTCATCAGACCAGTGTGTGTCCAGTGGAAACCTCGTATGAATCTGATCTCGGGTCAGAATGGGTTCATCAGACCAGTGTGTGTCCAGCGGAAACCTCGTATGAATCTGATCTCAGGTCAGAATGGGTTAATCGGTATAGTAATATTGACAACGAGCATCGCTAAGACATTACATCGATTTGCAGGCGGCCCTATTTGTGAATTCACGACATGACCTGTCCATGTCACGTTATTGAGATTTAACGGCCATCATTGGGCTCCTGCTGTCAACATAATTATTATTTCTAAATAGTTTTCTGAGCGTTGGCAACCTTGGCTTAATTGAAAACGGGAAAACGTTTTTTTTTTTTTGTAAGATGATGGTACGTTGAGACATTACTCACACCAGGTTTCAAATGTGTGTTTTCATGACCCCGACTGATAATATTGTAGGTGATTGTATTTCTTTCCCTGAAAAGGAATGTTTTTAATAGAACACGGCTTTCTGGCTATATACAGTAAGAAAATGACGACATCTTAGATCCTTGTTTAAAAAAAAATCATTTTTGTGTTTGAATCTTCCATGGCTTTTGGTGTTTTTTGAGCTGGAGTTTGTGAGTAGTAAATCCTAAAGGCTTAATTGGAGTGAACTGCTTGTTGCGCAGATCTGTTTTCAAACTGGCAATCTGCTTGTCTCGGCTATTGGCGTGTAAATGGAACGGTATAGCATCCTTGCTCGTAGGACGTCCAGTGTGGCATTGTGCGTGCGTGCGCGTGTGTGTATGTGTGTGTGTGTGTGTGTGTGCTTATTAGGCCTCCCTCGATAAAAGCCTGCTGTCAAGAGTTGAGAGTAAATTCAGTAGTTGAGCATTGTGTGTGACCCTTTCAATTTCAAGGAACAGGTTCTCGACCAGTATTGAGACAAAACGGAAAGATATATTTTCCTCGGCTGTGGCACGTCGTGTGAGACCTGAAGGAAAGAGTAGTCGCACAGGAGAGTCATTAACTCATTCACTCACCTTTACCTACCTGGGCGCTCTTCACAGGGGTCGTCTTTTGACCCTTTTGTTTAAAGGACCACTTCACCACTTTTCAACCTATCTTCATATAATAGGTCCTCACTAATAATCATGATAAAATGGCACGATTTTCTTCTACTCAGTCCGTGTCTCATAGGGGTGGCTGTGGGCAGTTTAGAAACCGTGACATCATCATTAGGCAGATTTATTTTTTTAAACAAGATTTCCATTTTCGCATTGCAACTTTTCAGGACTAGAAAGCCTGCAGTTTCTATTAGCTTGTATTCCCCATCAATGACGTCACTGGAGGACTGTTTCTGAACTGCCCACACCAACGAGTCGATACAAAATTGCGGCATTTTTTCATGATTATTAGGGAGGACCTATTATACAGAAGATGGGTTGAAAAGTGGTGAAGTGGTCCTTTAATATATATATATTGGTTACGGTTCACAACTCTGTTCTGCTAGAGCCTGTAATACTTTCCGGTGCGATGGAAAAGATATCTGGGGGAAAGAAAACGGAAGTGAATAGTCCGCTGGCTCATTATGCCGTCTTATGGGAACGCAGTTTTAGAATCCTACTATCTCCATTGTCGTGCGAGGCTGCCTTTTGGATCAAAACCAGCTTGATTTTCGCCCCGGTTACAAAACGTGTGTTTTGGGTGACACGTCACATAGCGATATAGTTCACTTCCCGTTCGCTTTCCTCGTTTTTTCCCCCAGAGAGAAACTGCGTTCAGAATTAGACGGTTAACATTGGAGTGGATTGGGAGGCGTTCTACGAGTACCCAGAGCCACCAGATCAGACCATATATACTGACCTGTAGTGTCCCAGAGATATGAAAGGGTCTGCTTGTTGTTGTTGTTCAAAGTGAAGTCTAGGACCAGACGAGGGCCGTCGATGTGCAGCAGCAGCAGCAGCGAGTAGGACCGGTGACTGACCTTTTGTCTCCTCTGTCTCCCCCTCTCCCCCCCCTCCTCCGATCTCAACAGAGATAACACGCCCACGTCCTCTTCCACGCAGTCACACTGTCTAGTCGTCATCATGGGCTCCTCCCTCCACTCACACTCTAGAGTAGTCTACATGTCACAGGCAAACCCAACCCATAAACATGGCATTATTCTAGCAGTGCACCCTAAGAATCTATTCCACACGGCCCCCCCACTTATTTCTCACGCGCTCGCGCATGCACACACACACACACACACACACACGCACCACAAGGTATCCATCATTTGATTGGTGTACTCTTTTCTCCTTATTACAAACCTCACGTAGGCATTCCTTCCACCATATATTTCTCTCTCTCTCTCTCACATGATGTTCCTCCTGCTCCATGTGAAATCTTATCTATCTATGTCAGTTGCATGCTCTTGTTGTTGCTGCTGCCGCTCCAGCCACCTTCTTCCCCTCTCGCTGATCATTACAGCTAGAGTGTTTGGAGGGAAGCCCCACCTAACTGAGCCACTAAAGCAAGCCCTGGACGCTCGCCAGCCACACGCCACCCCTGTAAGCGTGGGATGGGGGAACACAACAACAGCGTTAGGCCTGTGGACGATGGGGGTGTCTCCCCACTAAGGTAAACACTCAGACCACCACACGGTAACCCCTTGCACACTCAACTCAACCACCCTCCATCCCCTCCCTCCCCCCCCGCCGCCCGAACACATCCACGATTAAACGCAGAACACACACACACACACACACACACACACACAAGCAGCCACCAGGTCCATGCATCTTTGAAACATCTTGACACAGAATGTGATATTTTTTTCAGATTTTTGTTTCTTTTTATTAAATACAATCATGTTCATACCCCCACACACACGCGCACACACACAAACACACACCTTTATTTTTTTGGCCCTGCGTTCTTTAGCCATGCCACCACTGACGCAGGCTTCTTGCCTGCATCTAGGGTGGCCTAGTACCAGGCCATCGAAGCCAGGGCTGGACACAGGACATGTAGATGGGTGGGGTGGGGGTGGGGGAGGGCGGGGTTATGTTTTCATATTCTTGCCCTCGGGGCCACTTTTGGGGGATAAGTGCCTTGCTTAAGAGCACACTGGTAGGCCCTCATTTCAGTTGAGCGTATAACCTGGCTTCAGGATCGGTTGCTGGTACAACGTACAACCTCCCACCCCCGGTTTCACAGAACGTGTGTGAATGACGGTGAACGGCGATCTTATTTTGTTTTTAAAATTTACATTTTTGTCATATGTTCTTCTTTGAAAGGTTTAATTATCAATAAACATTCAATTGAACCATAGTTTTCTTGTCTCAATCTTTTGCTGTTTTCCAATAATAATAAAAAATACCCCACTGGGGCTCATGCTCATTATCTTGTCAGAACAGAGTTTGCTTTAATTTACCTTAATCAAAACCCAGATGTGTTTGTGAAGTCTTAATTTCATATTGCCTCGTTTCAAGGCACTTTTTTTTTACCTGGGAAGGATTCTGCAAAATGTCGTCTAAATCCTTCTTGAAAAAGCTATGTTTTTCTATGTCAGTCGTTCTCAAACACTTTCATGTCACTTTTCACGATTCTTCAAAAATAGCAGACCTACAAGCTCGTAGCGCGCCACCGAGTGGCGCGCTATGAGCTTGTAGATCTGCTATTTTAACACCAAAAGGGGTTCCCGCCCAGAATGGGTCAACAGAGACAATATCCAAAGAAGAATGGTCGCAGCTCAGCATCAGATGACATTTTATTCCATTTTCTTCCAAAAACATTAACCTCTGCTTTTTGAAATTAAAAAACAATAAATTTATAACAATGCAAACCCATTGTTGATAATAATCACTTTGATGTACAAAAACGTAAATGAGAATTCGCTGAAGGAGGTATATGGGCCTTCACTCCCTGCTAACAACACATACTTGTTCATAGACGAGTGTTTCATGCCCTCGAAAAAACGATGAACCGTGTACAGATGGGACATTTGGCTACCGAATGAGTCTAGTCAATGCGGCATACACAATACTGAACATACACGGGGGGGGGGGGGGCTCACATGATGAAGACTGGACCTAGCCTGCATGGATGGAAACTAGCGCCCCATTTAGACACTGCGTCGCACGCTGAAAATAGCCGATCTACGAGCTCGTAGATTGGCAATTCTCAAGGGCGCACGACTTAAGTGTAAATCGGGCGTGAAAGTGTTGTGTGAAAATGCATGGAGAGACATGCGCCTTTCACTGATTGGACGTTATGGGAATGACATTTCCACCTCGGGGTAACGTCGAGGTCTGGTTTCCGGCAGGCGGATTCACATCCGTGAGCAAGGGGTCGCCTGATGAGTCTTTAGTTGTAACTGGATATATATCTTAACACAATTCTTCACTTTTTCATGGTTCGCGTCGATGAAGGCGTTAATGTCTGGTGATACTAGCAGTCAGGTTCTTGGGATTAGTACTTGGTAGTTCAGTTAACTCCTTTTAGGTCTGACCTCGAAATAAATAAATAAAAATCTATATCTAAATGGCAGACCTACAAGCTTGTAGCGTGGCGCGCTATGAGCTTGTAGATCTGCTATTTTTCAATAGCTAAATTATAACATGTTACAAACACCAAAAGGGGTTCCCGCCCAGAATGGGTTAAAGTACATTTCAGGGCCTTTTCTTTCAAAGCAATGTCACCTTGTATAGACCCTAATGAACCCCTGCATGTAACGAAAACCTGCAAATCAAAATTAAGTTGGAAAAAATAAAATAAAAGTGTACAATGAAATCAAAACGTCTGGGGGAGACTGACAATGATGTGGCACAGATGACAGAACACACCCTTAGGACACATCCGAGGTATAATAAACCTAGTGAGTGTTTTGTATATGGGTTGGTCGACCACTGTGATCTCCTTCGGTTGATTCACTCCATTTGGCCCCGTTTCTCAAACTGTCTTCCACTGGAAGTTGGTGTATAATTGGCCTATTCCGAATCAATGGCATTATCTCGCCTAAAATGTGCTCCGAAAACCAAAGCCCTTTACGTCCAGGAAACCAGTTTGTCGTTTTGCAAATGACGGAATGATGATGCAGTCCAATCGATGGCAACAGACGGGTACAAAACTGAGCAAACACGTTTAACATCAGACCACTGGACCAGACCAAACATAGAGTTACAGTACTTTGACTTCCAATCACAACCTCCCCAAGATGCTGCTGGCATAGTACGAAAAAGGAGCAAGCATTCAAACACACGTATTGAAAATAGCAATGCTTTTAATAAAGAGCGGTTTTACAAGACTGCAATGTTTTAGCTAGCTAAGGTGATGACTGGCATTGGCATTCACGGTGTTTTACAAGAGATGCAGTGATTTAACGGTTTGAAGTTTGATGAGAGGGGGAGGATTTTGCAAGTTGCATTTCTGCATGCGAGGCTGGCCCTTCAAACGGTTAACTGGCCCTTACATCTTGTAAAACGCGTGGCTAATGAATGTCAATGAACGTTCATGTCAAGAGGTAAGTAAAAAAATCTCATGGAGAAATTTCCTAAACATTTTCCAAACACACCGGTAAATTAAAAAGAAAGCAAATTATTTCAGAGTTTTGATATCATCCATCCGTAGTGACCTTTGAATAAGATGATGACTTTGGTGCAAAAAAAATGTTCCTGTTTTTTTGTTTGTTTGTGTTTTTGTGAAGAGGACAGAGCATCAGCCATCGGACCTTGAATATCTTGCAGAGCCTAGTTTCAGGACATTATGTTGTACACTCCAGTGACGCATTATGATTACCATGTGTTACACACTGTTGGAGATTAATTGAAAATATTCAGTTGGAAAGTCATCCTAATGTAAGATGCACTTACATTATTGTGTAACTACACATACTAAAACACATCTTTATATAGGCTACTGTGACGTTCCAGTTTGAGGGAGTAGAATTGTAAGTACTGTACAGCCCATTCAAAAGGCAGTAGAACAGGTAGGACTTTAGTATTAAAAGAATGTGTGTTATAGGGCCATAAACATTTTTAGCTATATATATAGACAGGGGTCTGTCTCTCTAGCTCTTTAATAAACACAAAATACATTTTCAGGTGGGTTTACAATTTCAGCCAGTCAGGAGGCAGTATCCATTTCTCAGCTTCAATTGTATAGTGTTCGATTTCCAATGTTGTCTTCTAATTTCTTTGTGTCATACCAAATTAACTGTAATTTGTGTCGAGTTCTGTCTCCTGATTGGACAAAATTGTTATCCCGACCTAAAAGTGCATTCTCTGTTCACTAAAGAGCCTGGAGAGACAGGGATGGTTGGGAACCACTGACACACACTACCTTTATAAGTTTGCATTCCAGTTGTTCTATCCAGTGTTAGTAAAATGGTTGTTCTTGGTGCCTGCAGGCTGTGAGCAGGAGAGGAGGCTGCAGTCAGACTCCCTCGGGGACCTGTACCGAGCTCTGGACAGGCCAGACGGACACTTGGAATACAAGCGCTCGTTTGTTCGCAGAGTCAACGACCCACTGCTCAGTGAAAAGCCCCACCGCCTCCAGATCCTACAAAGCTCACTTAAGGTAAAACAAACACCTGTCTTGGCTGCTTAATATTTATATGTTTTTTATTATCCGCTCAAAACAGCTTGTGGTTACCACGAATTTCACCTTGTTCACACAACAAGAACACAAGATTAAAAAAAGGCAACACATGATATCTTGCGTGATGAAAACTGGTCTTACTGAAGACCTTTGCATTAAATTGATAGATTTAACAGAGTGCCCTATAATTCCCCGTGGCTATACTCCCCTCGATGGAGAGACATTAAATAGTTGTAAGATTATGCTGTAGTTGTGTACACTACAGCATAGAGTACTCTTAAAGCATAGCAATATTGTTTCACATTTGTTTCCATCAACATAGTGCATCATTGTCAAAACATGGTTACGTTAAATATGAAACAACACTTTGTAAAGGCTAAAGATACAAGGCATTAAAGACGACAAGCTTCCATGTTGACAAATAGTATGATTTCATAGCCTGACGACACAGAATAAGTATGTCTACTTGAAGTTTCTTTAGTACCTTGTCACCTAGCTGGTTCGTGATGAATATGTTACTTCACAATGTGTATCTTCTATGGCAAATCCTCTTGACCAGTGTGGTCTGGATATTGTGTAGATGCCTCCTCCTATATGGAGGCCTCGCTGACATCGAGGTGTTCCTCTAACTGTTAGAGGAACGCATCTTAATGACACCCTCAGACTGGAAATCACTAAATATGAACCAGATTTCAAAACGCTTGCAGATAAAGTGCAGTCACAGCTCACAGCAGTCTCATTAAAGGTGGGCTGACCCTGAGAGTATGTCACCATATCAGTGCAAATATATATGGTCATGTTATGCCTATGTCATTTGAACATCTGCCAATGTGAATATTCATTGAAATGAGAAACAAAATATTGTGCTGTAAAAGCAATTCATGTCCTTTGCCTTTTGTTTTATTAAAAAAAAACTCAACAAAGAAGTTTATTTGTATTTCTGTCCTAATATTCTTTATTTCTAATACATTTGTCTTAATATTATTTGACATTGATAATATAACTTACTATAAGTATTTATTCTAATTTAAGCTTTAGTCTTTGTGTGGATGTGTGCACATGCATTGAGCCTGTCAGAAATAGCAAAAAAACAAGTGTTTTTTTCAACACGTTTTAGTGGTAGATCTTGGCTTACAATTGGGAATGAAATGGGCTCTTGGGCTTGAAAAGGTTGGTTACCACTGATCTATACTATTGGATAATAAATACTATAATAAATAGGACAGGATATTCGTCCCAAATCTTGTCTATTTTTAATTGGATTTCTTCTATTGGAATCCAATAGGATCTTTTATCAGAGGCCTTCCTTCATTCACCACTAGGGGCAGCTCATCAATTTCAATTGCTGCACAGAGCAAGATTAAAAACGGCAAGAAACACACAATAACCAACAACAAGATGATAATGGCACACAAAACAATAACAAGCATGTACGTACAATTGGCTATTAAGTAGTTAAAAAACACTGTATAAAGGTGGGTTTTCAGGCGTGACTTAAATAGGGGGACGGATGGTGCTACCCTAATGTGCACTGGGTGCCCGAGCGGCAAAAGCCCGGTCACCCCGGGTAACTAGGTTTGTACGAGGGACAACCAGGAGGGCCTAATCCGAGGATCTAAGCCAAGGGTGCGCCCGGATTTAGGGAGGGATAGCATCTCACGGATGTAAATAGGTGTGCATATTTGAAGAAATGCAAATCTAACAATAATAAAATGATATGCAATAATAGGCTAGGCCTATATGGTCGAATATGACATATGATATCAAGGCATTTAAGTAATGTAATAAGTTGCTATAACCCCGTACCCCTGTCCCACACAAGTGATACCATAGACCACAGACACAGGACCATAATGCATTGTCCAGACCATAGACCACAGACACAGGACCATATTGCATTGTCCAGACCATAGACCACAGACACAGGACCATAATGCATTGTCCAGACCATAGACCACAGACACAGGACCATACAGTATGCATTGGGGGACAAAGTTCTTAAGAATGTGTTGTTGCGACTGTAGGCCACTGTTTACTATGAAAACCTGCATTTCCCGTCAGTCAGTCAGTAAGTGTGTCATGTCACGCCTCGTGTCATGCCTCCATATATGGTCACGCCTCATGACATCACGCCTCGTGACACGTCACACCACCATATATGGCCGTTTCCATGTATGATATATGATCAGATAGTCAGCCGGGGCTGGTCACCTGTGGCCAGCTCCTAACTCCACTTTGAAGTCAATATGAACTAAACAGAAGAGAACTGCTTTTCTCTCTCCATGAACCTACGTAAAGACTTGACTAAATATTCAGGCAAAGATACGGAGAATGAGTCGACTGCAAACAGGCAAATGAAAGTTGTTCCAGAGTTCCAATTTATTGTCAGAGTTTAGAGTACAGCATTCACAGCCATGGAGCATGGAGCCCCATGGCACTCCAGCAGCCCTCTCGGCTCCTGAAGACTAACACACACTGTAAATGACTGTAAAATGTGACGCGTTTAAACATAAACACCATGTGTGTAAAAATGAAATGCCAAATGTTTATTAATGGTCATAAAATACAGTAGAACACGAGTTCACTCAAACACCTCACTCAAACACCTATAGTGTTTGAATTCTAAACACCTATATACTGTTTCACAACCTGGTCACAGACAAATCAGACAACTTTAAAACCCATAGAATCACTTTACAAACAGACTTTTAAACAAACAGATTAAAAACACTGGATCAAAAGCCCAACCGTTACCACCACTGCTATATAGTTCAAAATTACAATTTATTTAATTTTGACGGCTTTAAACACTTTGCAGATGCCTGCCTCATTTTTAAGATCTTAAATGGACTTGCACCTCCACCACTGAAACAGTTCATAGATCGAACGGACAGTGGTGACAGAACAACAAGGGCAACTACCAGAGGGGACTGTAAAGTGCCAATCAGACGTAGTGTGTTTGGTAAAACAGTCTTCTCTGTTAGAGCCAGTACAGTCTCCCTACAGAATTAAGAGAGACCTCCAACTATCTGACCTTCAAATCCAACCTCAAAAGGTGGCTAAAAACAACTCAAATTTGTAATCATGAGTAACTAACTATCAGCACTATTTAGTATTTATCACCGGTGTCATTTCTCACTTCACTTGCCGTTGTTCTGTCCCCTGTACCATGTCGATCTGTTCCTGTATACCTACTGTGTTTTTGTATGGACGTAGTGTTTGGTGCTTGCACATACTGTATGCACACATGGCATCAACGCATGGTGTTGTGTGCAGGCACACTACACTTTGTCCTTCTTTTATCTGTATTGTATTGTGTTTTTGTATGGACGTAGTGTTGGGTGCTTGCACATATGCACACATGGCATAAACGCATGGTGTTGTGTGCAGGCACACTACACTTTGTTGTTCTTTTTTATCATTCATTCTTTTTTTTAAGAGCCTGCCCAGGGACTACAGATGAAATTTCTCTGGCCCATTTACATTGATGTGAAAACTGACATGTTGATTAATGAGCTTTGTCCCTGTCAAATAAATAAATAAATAAATATATGACTGACTTAGATTGTAAAAACTAAACACGTTTATGTGTTTAAAAAGTGTTACTGGCGATTAAACATGTTCTTCTGTTTATAATCTAAACGTTTTAAAAGTGTTACTGTAAGAGCCATTTTGTTTCTATGCTTTTTATTTCTATAATTGACGTCACAGTCACGGTCAAGGCCAAGGCCAACGCCCTGTCTATATGGGGAAGTGAGCATCAAGGCACAGGGGCTACTGAAATGAAAGAGGCAACAGTTTGTTGACTGTATCGAATCTTTAAGAACAAAGGCTGTTGAATTTGTCGTTGTTTTAAACCTGCTGAGTGACGGTAAATAAAATACCACTTAATTCAAAACGAAGTCATACGTTTGGACATCAGTTCTTTGTTTTTATTATTATTATACACGTCTAAACTAGATCTCGCTTTCAGTAACCAGCCAGTGGTGTCAGTTCAGGACTGACATTACATTTGGTCAACAAACTGCCTTTGTTCCGGACCGCTTGCGACTGGGAAGCAAGTCGAACCGGCGAGGCTCGTTTGGAAGGAGGAGGAGGACACACACACGGGCCGCAGCGCAGCGTGTGTTTGTGAAGGCGGACGGGACGGGATCATCTTCCACGGCGGACACAGCAGTGCGGTATCAACCCAAGCTACAGGGGTGCTACGGGGACATCGCCTGCCACGACCGCCGCAGCTGACAGCAGCGGATTGGAGTCTGGACCGGACCGCGGCCGCGGCGCACGGCGATCGGGATCGCATGATTCGCATCTCATCAACGCTGACGGCGTTCAGCAACGTGCGTGTGGTAGGCTATAGGCTAAAGGAGCGCCACTTTGTTATTATTATTTGAAGTGAACTGCAAGTACTTTATTGAACAAACATTGAACAAAACAAGTTCTAATTAACATGGATCAAGTGGAGGCGCTAAAGAGCGCTGGTGATGACGATGAAGTTGAAATTGAACTTGAGTCTGGGGAAATGGCCATGGGAAAACGTGAGGTCAAAATGACTCCTAAGGCTTTGGGTGAGAAAGTTGCAAGGTTGCAGAGGGAAAGAAAAGCCAAATTGAGCAAGCTGACAACTCTGAAGGAAAATGTTTCTGTCTTGTTGAATGAGACACGTGAAAACGAGGCAAAAGATTCATTTCATATTTTCAAAGGGTTATATGATGAAACACAAAGTGTGCACACAGAGTTTTTGGGGCTTAAAATACCGGCTGAGGAAGCCAGAAGACAACAAACATGGTTTGTTGCAAAAATGCGTAATTTTGATGATTTTATGAAGAAAATGGGTAAAAGGTTTTTTGTTCCAGGTGATGATGATGATAACAATGATGATGATGTTGATGATGATGAAAATGTAATTTCTGGGAGTGAGGGTCTTGTTGCCACAGGCGACAATAAAGGTGATGAAATTAACATTGAAACTGAGAGTTCTGTTGCTGGCCATGACAATGATGTGGTTGAGGTTGAGCCACATGATAGCATTTCAAATATCAAGTCCAATGTGTCAGATGGTCATAAAAGTGATGCTTCAAAATCCAGCAAAAGATCCTCCACCTCATCTGCACGCATAAAAGCAGTGGCAGATAAGGCCGCACTTATGGAGCGTGCTGCAGCACTAAAAAAGCTACATGCCTTGGAGGAGCAGGCTGAGGCTCTGAGGAGGATAAAGGAGCAGGTCGAGTTGGATGGGGAAATAGCAGCCCATGCTGCCAAAATAGCAGTCCTGCAGGAGGCTGGCAGCAGTGTCACCGGCAACAGGTCAGATGGAATGGAGTCTTATTTCAGACAAGGCGCTAAACCAAAAAGCCAGCCTATCGTCACACAGCAATCCTCAACTCTACAACCGCAATCAATGAAAACCCCAGTCACTTCTCAACATCACAAACATCAAAACCAACCATTGCACACAGCAACTCTGTATCCTGTCAAAACAAAAACAAGGCAAAAATTACCTCAAACAGTTTTGCCAGCTCAAGTCCATAACCAGGTATCAGGGGATTTGTACAACATATTACAGAGGCAAAACGAAATAACATCACTCCTGGTTCAAACCCAAACCTCTCAGTACTTGCCTCACAGGGAAATTCCACTTTTTGATGGTGACCCATTAATGTTCCAATCATTCATTAAGGCTTTTCAGCACTGTGTGGAGGCTAAAACATGCGATTTTGGTGATTGTCTGTACTATCTTGAGCAGTTCACTAGGGGGCAGCCAAGGGACCTAGTGCGCAGTTGCCTTCATATGCCACCTGAGGAGGGCTATCCTTCTGCCAAAACACTTCTCAGGGAACATTTTGGGCATCCATTACAAATAACAGCAGCTTACATGGAAAAAATAAGGACATGGCCCAATGTCAAATCGGAGGATCTTAAAGGTCTCAAAGCATACGCACTTTATTTGAGAGAGTGTGCAAATGCTATGGGGGAGTTGCAGTACTTGGAGGAACTAAACATGCCTGCTAACATGAAGGCCCTCATACAGAAGCTCCCATACAGACTAAGAGATCGGTGGAGAGGAAAAGCATGTGACATTGTTGACAAGTTCGACCGAAGAGCATGTTTCATAGACATTGTGAAATATCTTGAACATCAAGTCAGAGTTGCTTCGGATCCTGTCTTTGGCGATATCCAGGACAGTCCTTTGGGTAACACAACAAGTAAACCCAAACCTCAACAGCAGACCAAGTCACAATTCAAAAACAGTTTTGCAACCCATGTTGAGCTTGATAACGAAGCAAAGGCAGATCTTCCCCTGAATAGGTCCAATAATTACCAGGAAAGCCCTACATCCTGTCTTTTTTGCAATTTACGTGGGCATACTTTTGAGCAATGTTGGCATCTGGGAAAAAAGACACAAAGGGAAAGGCTGGACTTTCTGAAGGAGAAAGGCCTGTGTTTCGGGTGCTTGGGCACAGGGCACTTGGCTAAAAGTTGTGTCCAGCGAATGAAGTGCTCCCACTGCAGCCAAACTCATCCCAGTATTCTACACATACACAGAGAAACGGGGAGCTTTGGAGGTAGCACTGATCTGCCAAAAAGAGAACCGGAGAGCAGCTGTACTACAACATCAACTTGTGGCCATACAGGGGCTGGCAACGGCATACTTCCAATCTTGCCTGTACAAGTTAAATGCTCAAAGGGTAACAAAATAATCCAGACTTACGCATTTCTAGATCCAGGAAGCACGGGCACGTTCTGTTCAGAACAGCTGGTCAAGAGGTTGAACACAGAAGGTCGGAGAACAAAGATCCATCTCCGCACCATGGGCAATAGTAAGGTGGTACCTAGCTGCATTGTAGGCGACCTGGAAATCTCAGAATTGACTGGCAATCAGTTCTTTGAACTCCCTAATGTGTTCACACAAAGGAAAATGCCTGTGTCTACTGACAACCTCATCAGTGAGGAGGAACTGAGTAAATGGCCGTATCTCCAAGGTGTCCACATCCCTCGAATAGCGTCTAATGTGGATATATTAATTGGTACCAACGCATCCAAGCTAATGGAACCGTGGAAAGTGATTAACAGTCATGGTGATGGTCCCTATGCCGTCAGAACCCTACTGGGGTGGGTTATTAACGGTCCATTACAAGGCAAGGACACTCAGAGTGGGAGTGGCCGCCCCACTGTTACTGTTAATCGCACAGTTGTGAACAGTTTGGAGGAACTGCTTATTAACCAGTACAGTCATGATTTTAATGAGAAGACCTCTAAAGACCAAGAGGAAATGTCAAGAGAGGACAAGAGGTTCCCAACATTTGTTACAAATAGGGTAACTACCATAAGGGACCACGTGGATGTGTCACAGTGGCGATACATCCCCACATCACAAAACCCTGCCGATGATGCTTCAAGATTGAAAGCAGAAGACCTGGTCAAACAGAGCTGGATCGAAAGCCCAAGGTTTCTATGGGAGACTGAGGAAAGGTGGCCAAAACCTCCCATAGATGTGAACATCACTGCTGACGACCCAGAAGTTAAGCAAAGTCTCGTGATGAATGCAACTGTTGTTGACACTGTGAATGCTACTCACCAGCTGATAGCCTATTTTTCTGACTGGCAGAGGCAAAAGGTTGCAGTTGCATGGGTCCTCAAGCTAAAACAGGTCCTGCTGCATTTGAAAGAAAGAAGAAAGCAGCTTTCAAGTACTGGTGGTATTGGATCACCTGTAGTGGATGTGCATAAGGAAATGCAAGCGGTGAGAGCTTCACTGGGAAGCCAGAAGTTGTCACGTGATGATCTCTCAGAAGCGGAGAAATCTATCATTTCTTTCTGTCAGCAAGAGAGATTCCACAATGAAATCACAGCATTAACCTCTGGAAAACTGGTACAAAGGAGCAGCTCCATCTACAAGCTGGATCCAATCAAACTATCAAAAAGGAAGGAAAGGATGAACTACAAGAAACATAGGAAAAAGAGCCTACTCTTACACGGTGCTTTGGTGGGAGTCAAAAACGGTAGACCTCCTGACTAGGACTGTAAACCATTGCTCATTTTGTTTAGACAAAGATAATGTTCTTTGTTGGCAAATCAAAGGCCTCAAACAAATGAAGTGTCACATTTAAGGTCCTTATATGTATTGCTTATTGCAAACAAGACTGAGTTCAGTTCGTCTTAAAAATAAGACAAGTGTGACCTGTCACAAAAAAGCTGCCTTTTATGTGAGGGTGCAGATTAACCACTTGGAGTTTGGAATAGTGCAATATTGAATATTGCCGAGTTTAAATGCCTAAAAGGTTTTTTGTTTTTTCTGGCTCTTTTGTTTTTTTTGTTTAGAATTGCTCTGTCTTGCATGCCAGTAGCAATTAGGGGCTGGTGTGTAAGAGCCATTTTGTTTCTATGCTTTTTATTTCTATAATTGACGTCACAGTCACGGTCAAGGCCAAGGCCAACGCCCTGTCTATATGGGGAAGTGAGCATCAAGGCACAGGGGCTACTGAAATGAAAGAGGCAACAGTTTGTTGACTGTATCGAATCTTTAAGAACAAAGGCTGTTGAATTTGTCGTTGTTTTAAACCTGCTGAGTGACGGTAAATAAAATACCACTTAATTCAAAACGAAGTCATACGTTTGGACATCAGTTCTTTGTTTTTATTATTATTATACACGTCTAAACTAGATCTCGCTTTCAGTAACCAGCCAGTGGTGTCAGTTCAGGACTGACATTACAGTTACAAATAAGTGTTTAGAACCTAAACACTTGGGTTTAGTGTCTGTCAAATGTCAACTATATAGGCCTATCATAGGCCTGTCAGACACACAATATGATTGTACATTTATCATACTATCAATATCATTTAACTTTGGGCAACATGTAAAGTAAACCCATCTAGTTAAAAGTTAATTAAACAGCCATTAATTAACACCGTCTTCGGTACAGGAAAACACAGAAAGGTAAACGATAAGAAAACTAGCAGCATTTGCAAAACGGGTACGATTAATTACCCAAATAAAGTGTATCCCGTCAAAACGCCACATTATTTAACCCTCTGTCTGACACGATCACCTCTTCTTTAAGCTGCTGCCTCACTGTTCCTCCTCCATGAAACCACCTGTTATTATATTATATTACATTACATTGATTCAGGACTATTAAAAACTCAGATTTAACATGTGTAAAGGTAGCAGCTCTGTTTACATGCATGCATTTTGATGAATTGAACAAGGTGGACCCTCTTGTAAAAACAAGTGTAATGCTTTATTGGGTCGTCCACTCACTGTTGACAGTCTTTGTATTGAGTTTGTGCTTGAAATGTAGGCCTACTGTAATTCTGCAAACTGTTAATAGATATTTCAATATATATAATATATATATCAATCAATCAATCAATCAAAGCAGTAGGTCTATAGCGGTCTACTTCATTGGTTTAATTCATTGGTCATAGTTTCAAATTTAATTTCGCTCCTATGCCACCAAAACGCCCTACCAACAGTCCTTTAGATATGCTAATCCTTTGACTCCTTCCAAACCGCTCTCAAAGGGCACCTACGGACGGCTGCAAATCGAAACTGGCCCCCGTAAAATCTCTCCCTCACTGTAAATGTTTCTTTTCCCTTTTTACCTCCCTTATGATGAATTTCCTGTTCTGTTCCTTGACTTTATATAAGTGTCTATTTGTACGTCTCTAAATGTTTTGATGAATTACTCTTGTAAACAAGTGTAATGCTTTATTGGTGTCGTCCACTCACAGTTAACAGTCTTTGTATTGAGTTGTACTTGAAATGTACTGTAATTCTGCAACTGTTAATAAATATTTCAATCAATAAATAAATAAATGAAAATAGCTGGTCAAATGGTGCCATCATGTGGACATCCCAGGGCTAGGCAACTGCTCAATATGAGTATCAAACCTGGAGTAAACACGTTTTAGTTCACTTCCTCTTCCTGAAACAACACTAAAACTCCACCCGTCTGTCTCCCAGCATACATTACACTGGTAGTGTAAATAAAGTACCTGCCTGAAGAAACGCCTGTTCATTCACCATTGCACAACGGGAATATAAGTAGCATATTAAAGTATTAAAGTTAATAGGCGTCGACCCAGGTATTAATTTCGTCCGTGGAATTGACGGTGGAATTGTTGTCCACTGGAGACGAAGACAGGCAAGTTGAGACAACTGATCACTCTCTGGACGCCATTATAGCCTCATCGATCGGGTAAGTGTTTTAATCACTTTATACTGGAACTACTGTCTGTAGCCTACCGTTTTTACAGTGTTTATACAATGACATAATCAATTGATTTGTTTTTGTTTTTGTTTTGCAAAACAATATATTAATCAACAACCCCCGCGGGGGGGGGGGGGGGGGAGAGAGAGAGAGAGAGAGAGAGAGAGAGAGAGAGAGAGAGAGAGAGAGAGAGACTTCTTAACACAATGTAAAAACTACACAAATATTAGAGAGGAGTTCTTCCCAAAATTTGAAACAAAGGTATGACAGAAGGGGAAAGATTACCAGTCCTTCTGGGGGAACAGAAAGAATGTGCAGTTTTGGCTGCAAAATATGTCAATTCCTGTCACAAGAAAAGGGACAACCAGTAGGACACACATACAGTATGGCCATGTTTTATTTTCTGCACCACCTGCTTTATTGTATATTATCATTGATATTATGTTACATGTTGTTGTTTGTCATATCTGTGATTGTGCCTTGGCAACACTTGTAAAACGTCATGCCAATGAAGCCTGTTGAATTGAATAGAGAGAGAGAGACCCTCGGATGAACCTTAGAAAAAGGTAAGCCCTTAACACTCGCATACACATACGTGACACATGACATAGGCCGCAAAATGAATGAATGAATCTCTGAGTCTGCATGTTCTCATTTTAGTTTCGATTGTGCAATTTGTGCCTAGCCCTGCAGGTCCAGGTTCCTAGTCCAGGTTCCTAGGCCTGGTCCAGGTTCCTAGTCCTGGTCCAGTGCTTACAGCGAGTCTCTCTCTGACGCCCTGTGGAAGTCCCTTCCGCAGCCCTCTGGTGATATTCTCACTCCCGTGCGAGTGTTTACAATTCCCAGCAAATACACAAAACGACGTAAAACTCACCGACACAAAGCCTGCTAGACCTTAAAATCTATTCTCGAAGCTGGGAAGCATCTCAGGTCCCCAGCTTCCACAGGGCGTCAGAGAGAGACTCGCTGTAAGCGCTGGACCAGGGCTAGATTGTGCCTAGACTTCGTTGCGGTGGTATAGGCTACCGGCCTACCGCACACCCAAAATATCTGCTCGTGAGCTTGTAGATCCTATAATTATGTGTGTGCGCACTCTGCGTGCTACTTTATTCTGGACGAACCACTTTCCACTTGGACGTCGACAACGACTTGGGGCGCGTTCGGAAATAGCCCACTGAGCCCACTTTGCAATGCAAACGAATAGGCGAGTGCGCTCCGGTGTGGTATTTCCGAACGCGCCCTCAGTTTCCCCTGTATGAATATGATAATAATAATTATTATTATATTTATTACTGTATGAATATGAAAGACTATTGGCCCATTTAACATTGATTGGATGGCGACAGTGCCATTTTTTGCCTATAATGCCAAAATGAAAAGGCATAGGCTATGCCAAAAGAATGCCTACCTGGGAATTTTTTAAATAGAACAAAAAGGGCTTTTTTCCCCCTCAGGACTATACCTACCCACTGAGCAATTTTCGGCTTTTAGACGTCTAAATGACCGTCAAAAAAATAGGGTCAAAATAGTGTGAAAATTAAAGTTGTTAAAGTAACAGCGGGACAGACAGACAGACAGACAGACAGACATGATCTGCAGGGTCTCAGCTGCGTTCGCTTCCCGCGTTTGCGCGTCTTACTGGTAGCCTACAGTGGACAGTATGTGTCTCTGATGTCTTGGTAGCCTACAGTGGACAGTATGTGTCTCTGATGTCTTGGTAGCCTACAGTGGACAGCGGGCGTGTGCTCACATTGTGTATATCCCTGTAACACTGAGCGTTACAATAATGCAACATATTTTAATTAATTAATATATTTAATGTAGGTTATTTTTTCACCTAAACATCATCATTGATGTTCGTTGCAATGCCATTGGTCATGATATTTGCATATACCCCCCCCCCCACAGAGGCTGAAATTCACACAAATTAAAAATCTCTGGATATCTCTGAAACATGTTATATTTATTACAGTGAAACATGTAAATTATTTATTATTATTATTTTAATAGTTATTATAAATGTGCATAAAATTTCCTCTGAGTCCTAGTAGTAAAAAGTAGTTTTCTCTTAAAAAGTATACATTTTCTTGCAAGTAGGACTAGGAATGAATCCAGGCTTTACAGGGATATACAGCAAACATTGACTGTTGTCTGGTGTATTGTGACTATGTGATCTTGACAGGTTTAATACAGAGCAGAGATGAGTTGCCGTGAGGAGAGAGAGGAGGAGGGAGCTGACAAACATCTCGTCCACAGAGCAGAGAAGAGACGCCGTGAGGAGAGAGAGGAGGAGGGAGCTGACAAACATCTCGTCCACAGAGCAGAGATGAGTCAGTGTGAGGAGAGAGAGGAGGAGGGAGCTGACAAACATCTCGTCCACAGAGCAGAGAAGAGACGCCGTGAGGAGAGAGAGGAGGAGGGAGCTGACAAACATCTCGTCCACAGAGCAGAGATGAGTCAGTGTGAGGAGAGAGAGGAGGAGGGAGCTGACAAACATCTCGTCCACAGAGCAGAGTCTCCACATACAAAGTATGTTAATCCTCCATTACTAGTATAAACCACAGTGTTACATTATTATGTTCTGCTAAAGTATTTTAATCCTGCTATACATATTATTTTACTTAACTGCACTGTTCCTAATGAATAGAAAATGATGCTACTTACAATTTGGTGGGTGCTCCTGATATTTCTCCGGTTCTCCTATAGGCCTACATTTTTTAAAGTTAGTGATGAAGCTTTAAAAGTAAACTAGAGCAACACAGCAGAGAATAGACTATAGTAATGTTGTCTCAACACCTCTCCAACACAGCAGAGAATAGACTATAGTAATGTTGTCTCAACACCTCTCCAACACAGCAGAGAACAGACTATAGTAATGTTGTCTCAACACCTCTCCAACACAGCAGAGAACAGACTATAGTAATGTTGTCTCAACACCTCTCCAACACAGCAGAGAATAGACTATAGTAATGTTGTCTCAACACAGCAGAGAATAGACTATAGTAATGTTGTCTCAACACCTCTCCAACACAGCAGAGAACAGACTATAGTAATGTTGTCTCAACACCTCTCCAACACAGCAGAGAACAGACTATAGTAATGTTGTCTCAACACCTCTCCAACACAGCAGAGAATAGACTAGTAATGTTGTCTCAACACAGCAGAGAATAGACTATAGTAATGTTGTCTCAACACCTCTCCAACACAGCAGAGAATAGACTATAGTAATGTTGTCTCAACACAGCAGAGAATAGACTATAGTAATGTTGTCTCAACACCTCTCCAACACAGCAGAGAACAGACTATAGTAATGTTGTCTCAACACCTCTCCAACACAGCAGAGAATAGACTATAGTAATGTTGTCTCAACACAGCAGAGAATAGACTATAGTAATGTTGTCTCAACACCTCTCCAACACAGCAGAGAATAGACTATAGTAATGTTGTCTCAACACAGCAGAGAATAGACTATAGTAATGTTGTCTCAACACCTCTCCAACACAGCAGAGAATAGACTATAGTAATGTTGTCTCAACACTAGGGCTGACCAAAAAAATCGATTAATCGACGTTCAATCGATACGCACGGGAATCGATTTTTTAATTTTGAATCGAATAGTCATTAAAAAAAAAGCGCTTTTGGTCCGCGAGACGGCCCCATTTGGTCCGCGAGCCATGCTTGCGCCTCGCAGCACCTCACAACGCCTCCTCTTTCCCCGTGTTAACAAAGAAGTCAACTGACTGCAGCTGCAGTCCCAGGAGCCAGGAAAAATAAATCGAAAGTGTGGTTGCATTTTAAAATACCCTATTTGAATAAAGGTTGTAGGCTACACGAGAGTGAAAATGACTGCTGGGAAAATCCCTAATTGAGAGTGTAGGCAAGCGCATGCACCACAGCTCAGTGGACATTAAATATAGGCTACCATGTTTGATAAGTCATATAAAAACATTACTTACATGAAAATGAAAATATAAACTTCACAGATTATAGATCACTTGGAATTATAACAATCTGTTGAGTATTGCCTGAATAATGCCACTATAGAATCCCAACTTTTATCGATGCACCATTGCGCTGAGAACCTTGTGGAGCCTGGCGGTGTACATTATACTTGTGAGGACCTGCTTGGATTCACATGGTGAGTGCGCTCAGTGTGCGCACCGAAAATTCAAAGATCTGCAATCTCATGCGCTGCGTTGTGCATATTGGCTGAGTATAATGGCACGAATTAAACTAGGCCTATAGATTTATTTTGGCGATGCGGAGAATTGCTTTTGCCGTTGCCAGCGATATCTTTTTTTTTCTTTCTTGTCTGACCTGTTCCATCACTGTGAACTCCCATGCAGCAGAGCAGCTCCTACAGACCCAGACCAAAACACCTTTTCTCTTTGGCATTTAATTGCACCTGATCGTATTATTGTAATTATGTAGCCTATACTATTTGCCTGTGTTTTTTCTTTTAATTATGCTTTTTTTTTGTGCGCCGATGGTGATGCTCCACTTGTTTCAGCCTGTAGGCCTACAGCACTTTGGTCAGCTTTTATTGTTTTAAATGTGCTATATAAATAAAGTTTGATTTAGGCCTATATTGGAGCAGGTGCTGGCAAATAACTAATTACTGTAATGCCATGCAATGAAGTTGCGCAAATGTCAACTCAATTAGCAAGCGGAGCTGCTCTCATGCACTCTGCACTGCAGTCTGCAGATCTCTTCTTAAAGTTTACTTATTATGGTTTACTTTCAACCATAAACCATAATATGATTGACAAACCTTGGATTATAATTCTTCATCGACCAACAGCGCATGCAGCATGACTATGAGGTAATTTAACTATGTGGGATTTCTCCATCGGCATCGCATGTCGATAAAAAATGGGATTTCACTAGTGGCATTATTCAGGCAATACTCAGATTGTTATAATTCCAAGTGATCTATAATCTGTGAAGTTTATATATTTTTTCCCATACGCACACTCACAGTCACATTAACTTTATGATCAATCAAATCAACCGTGGTTGATTTTATGTGTCAGGCTTGAAGAGTTCATTTATGTTACCGTTCGTTTACAATTGACAGAGGAGTAGGGGTGTCCAGCCGACAACCGTTAGCCGTTAGCCGTTTATTAATTTGTTTACCGACAACACTAACGGCTAATGGTTCACCGATAAAAAAATATATATTTTATTTTGAAGCGCCGAGAGCGGGCACCGCGGCCAAAGCTCCAAGCACACACACACACACACACACACACACACACACACACACACACACACCCTCTTTCCACCTTTACTGTCAGTGCAACCACGCATGTGCCGTGAATTACTTCCCCCAAAACAAAGACACCAAAGCAACTGCATGTAGTACTAGTGGACTGTGGAAGCAGGAGGGAAAAAGAAAAAAAGACGAAAACACACACAGCATTGCGCGCCCGCAGATCTGCCCTTCATGCAACGAACGTTGGTTCCTTAAACGGCAGATATGTCGTTTTATGGATCATAGAACGAACGTACCGGTATGCTGTTAGCTTGTTGCTAACGGGACCCCCCCCCCCCTCTCTCTCTCTGACGTTCTCTCTCTCGCTCGCGCGCGTTAGAGAGAGGCTCTCTCTAACACGTCTTTCTGTCTTTCTCTCTCTCTCTCTCTCTCTCTCTCTCTAATTCTTCCTGATCGGTCCGCGATACATATGTGCGGATAGAAGACTGTAGCCTACGCACTAGTGCACTGATTGACAGCAGGCCGCGTGTAAACGGTGTATTTGTCTATTTTTAATGCGCAAAACAGCACTTTTTTTTTCTTAACGGCTAACGGTTAATTAGCCGGCAAGTCCTGGCGGTAACCGGTTAATACAATCTTTCCTTTTGGCCATCCCTACAGAGGAGTTTGGATTATATATACTAGTCCTTACCCGTTCTGAATATATGAACAGCAAATATATATATATATATATATATATATATATATATAGAATATTAGTGGTCCATGACATGAAAATGATGTTTGACAGTCAGCAATAGTGTTGCTTATTGTAGATTAATTTTCGGATTTTCATAGACCTGGTTGCTTGTTTCCCTCTCAGTCAATGTGGCAACCCTGGTCAGTGCCGTGTTGACAATGTAGCTTAGCAGTTATCACACAACGGCTAGGAGGAGCAGCCTTCTGGCGTGGCCGCGTCATGTTTAAAAGTATTTTGCGAATGTATGGATATGGACTTATGGCTCCATCGCTGCCTCTTTCTTTAGTAGAAGTAGAATTCTAACGTGTTGCAGAGTGTTTCCCGTCCGCGCACACACACACACACACACACACACACACACACACACACACACACACACACCGCCTCCTGGCCTGAGGGGGTTGGAGTGATGTAAAAACAATATTTGAACAGTGAAAGACATCGGTAAAATCGGTAAAAAGTAGGCTAGGTTCATTCTGGGAGCGTGCAGATTTTGTTTTGCATGGAGATATGTGTGCCAATAGTGTGGCTCGTTCGGAGATAGACGACAACGGCTGTGCTGTGTATTAGGAGACACACACACACAGACGCGGTGCCAAATTGTAGTGTTGTAGTCGAGACCACCTAAAGCGAGACCAAGACAAGACCAAGACCTAGGAGGGTCGAGACCAAGACCAAGACCAATACCGATGCGAGCCTATGGGGCCGAGACCAAGACCAAGACCAAGACCTAGGAGGGTCGAGACCGAGACCAAGACCAAGACCGCTGCTAGCCTAGGGGGCCGAGACCAAGACCAAGACCAAGACCTGGAGGGTCGAGACCAAGACCAAGACCAAGACCGATGCGAGCCTAGGGGGCCGAGACCAAGACCAAGACCAGGAGGGTCGAGACCAAGACCAAGACTGCCGCGAGGCGAGACCGAGTCAAGACCAAGACTATTTTTCCCTCTTATTTGATAGGTAGTATTATTAGGTACAGATAACAATCTTGATCTGAAACACTTCCCCCAAATTAAACCATGTGCATTGCGCATGCACTGAATTAACCTGTGAACTGTGACCTCACCTGTCACACTGTCCGTCACTGTCAGTTTGACAGTTTCCGACCAAAACCTTTCAGATTAATGGCTATGGGCGTATGGCTCACCTTCAAATTAAAACAATAGTTTATTAGTTGGTTTTGGTTGCTGCTAGGGGTGCAACGGTTTTCAACCGAAAACCGAACCGTTCGGTTCCACATACACGGTTCAATGCGCTCTAATGAACCGCGCTATTTCGGTTTGCATTAATTCATTTATTACAGCTGCGAAGAATGTATTTCTCGGTCACACACTGGCCTACTTAGAAGTCTAGCACTCTATCGGTCACACACCGTCCTACTAAGAAGTCTAGCACTCTTTCGGTCACAGAAGTGTAGCACTCTGTCGGCCCACCCCCTACACACAGCCACACACACACACACACACACAGAGAGAGAGACGGCATGATGAGGAGAATCCAGCACTCGTCTTTAAACGTCGTTCTTGGAATAATTATTGATCGTCATACACAGAGACACACACAGCGGAGTAACCTCGCGCCAACAGGCTTCTAAGCACGGTCGTTGTAAGTTTGTTCAGATCTGATTCTGCATCTGCACTCGCTGTTTGAGTGCTAATTAAGAGGGAGAGTGAGAGCATAAACAACCCGCAGCAGGACATTCATTCCGTCAGAAAAGTACCAACAAAATACTCCCATGTCCAATCCATGACTGTAGATAGAAGCCCTTCTTCTAATAATATAAGCATAATATCCTTAAATCCTCATGTAGACTTATTGTAAACTTTTGTAGGCTATTTTTCTGAGACACGACGCATTCACTGTGAATGACTCCCCTCCCAGGAGGCACTCTCCTCTCCTCTTTCCTGCATGTGCTTAATGGCCCGTGTGAGCGCATAGGTGCATTTATTTCGCCTTGAAAATAATGAGGCACATTAAAATAGCAATATAAGGTATTTTTCCCCCTTTCAAGTTCAAAATAATGAAAAGGCAGAAATGCCTAATAAAATAATATATGCTAAAAAAAGAGAAGAAAAGAAAATGCTATAAATAAACTTTTTTGAGTGGTGCAAGCCACTGCCTGGCTGGCTCGCTGGGTATGAGCATGAAAACAGCGTGGTTGTTTTTCACCACCTGTGCACAACCTAACACACGCAGATTATTAACTGTATATATGATGATTTCGTGTGTGCCAGTACAGTGACACTAGTACAGTACAGTACAGTAGAGGGTACAGTAGGGCGCGTTCCTGGGGATCACTTCACAAGGGGGTATTTTTTTTTACTGTACCGAAACCGAACCGAAACCGTGGCCCCCATACCGAGGTTCGAACCGAACCGTGGTCTAACTGAACCGTTGCACCCCTAGTTGCTGCTGTTTGAGCCTTTTAGTAAATAAATCGGTAGTGAACCAACAATGTCAATGAGGCATGCATGCACGTTATACAACAAAGGATTTGCACATGATCGTTTTTATTATAGCCTGGCCCTGACAAGACATGATCACATAAGGTGGACGATGGATGGATTTTATCATTTTACTTTAGGTATAGATGTAACTAGCCCTGAAACATGACTCTCGTATAATCATCATGGCAGTCATGTTTCAGGGCTAAGATGTAACGTCAGGTAGGTGGTGGTTCTTTACTCTTCTCATGATGAAACTAAACCGAGGCGATGCTTCATAGTTCATACATATGTCGCGGTCGCGCTGCAGTGCAACGCGTTGTGAGTTGTAGATTGGCTATTTTCAGATCAGTATTCAGATCACCGCTCAACCTCGTTTATTAAAACGACTACAGGCTACAAGTTACAAGTTACAACACATTAACACAACACACATTATTAAAAAAACCCGGAAAGCTTGCAGTCTTGCACTGTTGGTAGAATATATTGAAATGTAAATGCCAGGCTGTAGCCTATGCCGGGCGCTGCATGCGTATTGCCGTGCGTAACTCTCCGCCTCCCGGCCGACACTTTATTTATTTATGCCCATTGCCTGAGACTGATATAATTTCATGATAGAATGATCATAATAACATCAACATGTGCTCTTCTTTGGACCTGTATGAACGTCATGCAGCGCTGTTCCCCTTAACAGCTGTCTTTAATTAATTAATGTGAATGGTCTCCTCTCACTCTCTCAGTCCTTGCGATCGGGTTGATATAATAGAACGTTTTGCATCTCGTCTCGAGTGGTCTCGGTGGGGGAAGAGACCCGAGACAATAAGTCCGAGACCGAGACAAGACCAAGACAAATGAGGCGCGAGACCGAGACGAGACCACAAGACAAAAAAAGGTGAGAAGCGCGAGACCGAGACCAGACCAAGACAAATGAGAGGCGAGACCGAGACGAGACCACAAGACAAAAAAAGGCGAGAAGCGCGAGACCGAGACAAGACCGAGACCACGAAAATTTGGTCTCGAGACCGGTCTCGAGACGAGACCATGTCTCGAGAACTACAACACTACCAAATTGTATAGGGCACATTTTGTTGTGTTGCAGCGGTAGCTAGAGGAAGCATGCCAGTGGGGTAACGGTGATAACGGTGGCCTGTGATGCAGGTGTCGCTAGGGGACGGAGGTGCGAGGTTATTCACTAATAAATTAATTATTAATCATTAATGTGTCAAATGGGAAAAAGGGCTCCGTTAAGACCTCCATATAATTATGGTCCATGCCTGTGTGAAAAGTGGGAGTGATTCGTGCAGTTAATGAGGAGATAATGCTCTGTCAGTGACATTCAGACAGACATTCACATATTCGATGAATTATAGTATGATTACTATAGTCACTATAGTAATGTTGTCTCAACACCTCTCCAACACAGCAGAGAATAGACTATAGTAATGTCGTCTCAACACCTCTCCAACACAGCAGAGAATAGACTATAGTAATGTCGTCTCAACACCTCTCCAACACCACACCAAGCTTCAGAAGGACTTGGACAATGGCTTTCTATACAGGGTACTGGGCTGAGATCCTCTGAGGTGAAGGAAGATTCTCAGACCAGCCCCTCTGACTAGACAATGTGTCTCACCCCACTAACCATCAAATTAGCACGGTGGCCAAACTTACATAGCCTAGTTATTATGAATATATATATATATATATATATATATATATATATATATATAGTGAAGATATGAGACACACACACACACACACACACACACACACACACACACACACAGGATAATTGGCAGTATAATCTGCATACACTATGCACTACACTTTATGAATGTGTGTAGATCAATCATTCAAAACCCACAACATACGGTAGAGGCTCTTTCTAGGGAAAACAAACAAAGAGGAAAGATATCACAATCCCTTACGATAAAAAAAATATATACATTAAACTCAAAAGCTTCATCCCTTTCCACTGAGAAACACATTATCAACAAACTTGCAATTACCTTACATCATAATAAAATAAACTATGCATGAGATGTTGACACAACAACACAAAGAAGCAGGACTTACAAAGAAACATAGCCAAGTTTTAAGCACGACTATTCACAGCTTCTTGTTTACAATCTGCAACCATCAACATGTATTCTTAATCATCTTGACATAAACTCATGAAAGAATATATACTGCATCAACAATGTGCTTATATGTGTATCTGAAAATCTACAATGAAAGTAAAGCATTTTTACCATCAAGATCTCTTTAAAGAAACCCCACAAACACAGTGTAACCCTTGACCCCCAGAAAATGGCACTCTTTGCGGATTCAGTGAGCACTTACTATGAGACCTAGCAGATCATGTCTGTCTGTCTGTGTGTGTGTGTGTGTGTCCCCTTTGTGCCCATATATGGAGCTGAGTGATTTGTTTGTGATTGATGCAACACACTCCATATTTGGACGTATAGCTGCTTTGGGGACTCCTTATATGGTTACGGCTAAGTTAAAAACTTAACTTAAAAATAACTTAACTTAAAAAAATAACTTCAAAATAAATCTTAAAAAAACCCAAAAATGTACGAGCTGCGTTCGTTTCCTGCGTTTGCGCGTCTTACTGGTAAAGTAACAGATTTACATAGAACTGCAGGCATATTTGCCACTGGGCTACATGTAGGTACATATAATAAATATTGTGTTCATGTCCACAGTGTTGTGACTGAGCAGAACCCTGGACTGAAGACACCCAGTCAAACCACACCTGGACTGAAGACACCCAGTCAAACCACACCTGGACTGAAGACACCCAGTGAAACCACACCTGGACTGAAGACACCCAGTCAAACCACACCTGGACTGAAGACACCCAGTCAAACCACACCTGGACTGAAGTCACCCAGTCAAACCACACCTGGACTGAAGACACCCAGTCAAACCACACCTGGACTGAAGACACCCAGTCAAACCACACCTGGACAAGGTAAAATATGCTAATACATTGGATGTTCTAACTATTGTCTGTATCAACAATTTTATTCAAGTGCAAATAATGAAGCTAAACAACTTTAAACTTTGGACAAAATCAACTGGTAGCCTATTGTGTTGTTATTTTTGGCTGTTCTTTTTAACAAATTGTGCCGTAAAGGTGTATAGTTATAATAAAACATACATTTTCTTCTCATTTCAGATGTCTGTCTGCAGGTTGATTTGAACGATTATAAGGTCAGTTTGAAGGTCAGTTTGGACAGTCATGATGGAGTGAAAAACCACATGACGGAAGAGTCTGGAGACTCCCACACCAGCACCTACTCAGAGCTCTACATCTCAGCGGGACAGAGTGAAGGGGTTAATAGCCAACATGAGGTGATACAGCTTGAGAGAACTTCCAACATGAAGACCTTCCATGACGATGCAATCAACTGCTGTAAAGTCTTTAAGATCATCCTCCCTGGCAGAGAGAAACCCAGCGAAACAGTTCTGACAAATGGCATCGCTGGCATCGGAAAAACATTCTCTGCGCGCAAGTTTGCTCTGGGCTGGGCAAGAGGTTTGGAGAATCAAGATATAGATCTCCTGGTTCCCTTTTCATTCCGGGAGCTGAACTTGGTCAGAGATAAGCGGTACAGTCTTCTCAACCTGATCCATGATTTCCACCCAACGTTAAAGAAGGTCACAGAAGAGCAGCTCGCTGCCTGGAAAGTTTGCTTCATCCTCGATGGCCTCGATGAAAGCAGGTCTCCGTTGCACTTCGACAAAAATGAAATCATCTCTGATGTCACAGTGACATCATCGGTGGATGCTCTGTTGACAAACCTCATCAAGAGGAATCTGCTCCCCTCGGCCCTCCTCTGGATAACCACCAGACCTGCAGCAGCCAATCGGATCCCTCCTGCATGTGTTGACATGGTGACAGAAATGCGAGGGTTCACAGACCCCCAGAAGGAGAAGTACTTCAGGAAGAGATTCAGTGAAGAGAAGCTGGCCGACAGAGTCCTCTCACACTTGAAGACATGGAGGAGCCTCCACATCATGTGTTACATCCCACTCTTCTGTTGGATCATTGCTACCGTTCTGCTGGACATGTTGAGGACACACACCACGATAGGACAGCTGCCCACGACCCTGACTGAGATGTGCTGCCACTTCCTGTTGGTTCAGACAAACACGAAGAAGCAGAAGTATGACGAGACTCATGATGTGAACAAGAAAGAAACAGAAAAGGGGACTCAACAGCAGCTCACTAAAACTGACAGGGATGTTCTTCTGAACCTGGGCAAGCTGGCGTTTAAACACCTGAAGAAAAGTAGCATCATGTTCTACCAAGAAGACCTGGAAGAGTGTGGTCTTGATGTGAAAGACGCCGCGCTGTACTCAGGAGTGTGCACACAGATCTTCAAAACAGAGAGTGTGCTGTTCCAGAAAACGGTCTACAGCTTTGTTCATCTGATCATCCAGGAGTTTCTGGCTGCAGTCTACCTGTTCCACTGTTTCACACAGAGGAACATGGAGGTCCTGAAGCCATTCCTGGGATATAGATACAACAGTAACAGCTCCCTCTCAGACTTCCTGGAAGCTGCTATCAAAAAATCCCTGGAGAGTAAAAATGGCCACCTGGACCTCTTAGTCCGCTTCCTTCATGGCCTCTCACTGCAGTCCAACCAGAGTCTGTTAGGAGACCTGCTGGGTCACACAGAGAACAGTCCCGAGGAGATCCAGAAAGCCACCCGGAACCTGAAGAAGATGTTAACTGATGGTGATGCCTCTCCTGACAGATGTATCAACATCTTCCACTGTCTGATGGAGATGAACGACCACTCATTACATCAGGAGATCCAACAGTTCCTGAAGTCAGAGAACAGAACAGAGAAACTGTCTGAGACCCAGTGTTCAGCTCTGGCCGTCATGCTGCAGATGTCAGAGGAGGTTCTGGAGGAGTTGGACCTGGACAAATACAACGCATCAAAGGAGGGGCGAAGGAGTCTGGTCCCAGCTGTGAGGAACTGCAGAAAGGCTCGGTTAGTAGTCAACACATTGACTTGACTGCCAATCACGTCATGTTACGTCGCATCGAATCCATCGCTTGACTGCCAAGCACGCAGTATTGTGTCCTATGGTCTTTTCAGTGGATTAGTATAGATGGTGCTCTTCATCAACGTACTGTATGAATGATGCTAGGTTGATAGGCAACAGATAAAACCAGAAATGAACCAGAAGTGAAAGTCTGCCTCCCGTCCACCTCAATTTAAACAGAAATGTGCTTTGGATAAAGGTGATACATAATGCACCATTTACAATGACGCAGCATTTTATACAGCCGGTTCCATGTTTTCCCGATCTCAACCCTGTCTGCATGCACAGTACTGCTTCAATGTCAACCCTGTCTGCATGCATATGACTGCTTCAATGTCAACCCTGTCTGCATGCACAGGACTGCTTCAATGTCAACCCTGTCTGCATGCATATGACTGCTTCAATGTCAACCCTGTCTGCATGCGCAGGACTGCTTCAATGTCTTCACAATAAAAGCATGCAGCTTTCACAAGTTGGCCCATAATTAAGACAAGGAAAAGGATTAAGAATTCTGTGGCATTCCACAGCATTTTTTTCCAAAATGTAAAACAAATCTATAATATGGAATTAATTTGGTTAATGGTAATGGAGAAATTGTAAAAGTTGTAACTTTATTAATCCCAAAGTTATTCCCAATAGGAATAAAGTCTGTTATTCTATGACTATGGGCTGCGGCAATCATTTAGAAGAAAAAAAAGGAAAATAACTAAAATTTTCATTTTTTGGAACCATGAACTTTAGTTATATATTGAATGATGAACTGGGGGGGGGGGGATTATTCCATTACTATTCCAGAGGTTCTCAACCCGTGGGTCGCGACCCCTCGGGTGTCCCCAAATTATTTTCCAAAACATAATTTGCAGTCAATTTGTATTGGGGGTGGGGGTGGGGGGAGCGGGCCAAAGCATCCATGGGGGTCCCCGGCCAAAAAGGTTGAGAACCCCTGGTCTATTCCACAATACTGTTTATGTCTGGATAACTAGATAGGAGATGTTTTAGTTAACTTCCATGACGGTGAACTGGGTATTTGTTTTGATCATCTCTTATTTAATCTGCATTTACAGACTTGCTGGCTGTGGGCTCAGAAGGCCAGGTGTTGAAGCTGTGTCTTCAGCTCTCAGCTCTAATCCTTCCCATTTGAGAGAACTGGACCTCAGTGAAAACGACCTGCAGGACTCAGGACTAGAGGAGCTGCTCTGTGCTTCACTGAAGAGCCCACACTGTAGACTGGAAGTTCTAAAGTAAGATACATTTAACACTTTTATTATGATCACTTCTGTTTTATTATGTACTGTATTATGTGAATATAATATGAATGCTGTGGTGAGAATGTATTAATAAGCTTGATGGTGAGACATGGTAGGTGAATAGGAGAAAAAAGTTAACTAATAGCTATCACAATGAAACTTCTCCAGTTGATTAATTATATTAAGACTAAGATATGTTTAAATATGCAAATTAAGCATTATATGTGCTAATTAGCATACATTCCGGGACGATAAATCTGAATATCGTTCAAGGAGGTATTTTTCCATATACATGATCACCTCGGTCGGCCAGCTAAAGACATCTCCCTCCACAGAAGCGCAGTGATGCCTGATTTATTCTTCGTCGTACAACGTGTTCCATGCTGAAAATGGCTGATCTACAAGCTCACAACGTGTTGCGTCCGTGACGCGTTGTGAGCGTCTAGATCAGCTATTTTCAGCACGCGGAGATATGCAGGCTGTGAGAACTGAACTGAGAACTGAGAGCCTTCACAATAAAAGCATGCAGCTTTCACAAGTTGGCCCATAATTAAGACAAGGAAAAGTATGAAGAATTCTGTGGCATTCCACATTGCAAAAGAGCTATTTTTTCCAAAATGTAAAAAATATATATAATAAGGAATTCATTTGGTTAATGGTAATGGAGAAATTGTAAAAGTTGTAACTTTATTAATCCCAAAGTTATTCCCGAACCCTACAAACCCTCCCGCGCACTCAGATCAGCCAACGCAGGGAAGCTGGAAGTACCCTCACTAAAAACGCCGGGACAACAACGCTCCACACGTCCCAAACTCTTCTCCCTTCTGGCTCCAAAACTGTGGAATGCACTTCCCATTGCAGTCAGAACTGCAGCATCACTCCCAATCTTCCGCCGTAGTCTGAAAACCCACCTTTTCAGACTCCATCATGGCCCATAGCACTTACCCCACCCCCTTAGATAGCATTTATGTAGACTTAGATAGCATTTGATACAGACTTATAGCATGTTATGTTGACAGCACTATAATTGCATTGTATGTAGTCATAGCATGTCATAGTACATATGTATAGCATAGTAGTATTATGTATAGTTTATATGTATAGTTTCATTATATAGATATTCCACCGTTACTTTCTTAGCTTACGCATGTTTCATGATAAATGTTTTTATGTGATGTATTGCGATGCTTTTTTGTTCTTGCTTAATGTAAATCGCTCTGGATTAAGAGCGTCTCTAAATGCCTAAATTGTAAATTGTAGAAATAAAGTATGCAGTTCTATGGCTATGGGCTGCGGCAATAATTTAGAAAAACAAAAAGCAAAAAAAAAAGGAAAAATAACTAAAATAGTTCATTTTTTGGAACCATGAACTTTAGTTCAAAATGATTAACTATGAACTGAACTAGTTAATGTTTAAATGTTTGAACTGTGAACTGAACTAGTTCATAAAAAAGATGAACTTTCCAAACACATGGCTGACTTCAAATTATTCCGCCAAATTATTCCATTACTTATTCCATTACTATTCCAGGGGTTCTCAACCCGTGGGTCGCGACCCCTCGGGGGTCCCCAAATTATTTTCCAAAAAATAATTTGCAATTCAGTTTGTATTGGGGGGGGGGGGGGGGGGGGGTCTATTGTGGTCTATTCCACAATACTGTTTATGTCTGGATAACTAGATAGGAGCTGTTTTAGTTAACTTCCATGACGGTGAACTAGGTATCATTTTGTATTGATAATCTCTTATTTAATCTGCATTTACAGACTTGCTGGCTGCTATCTCAGTAAGACAGGTGTTGAAGCTGTGTCTTCAGCTCTCAGCTCTAATCCTTCCCATTTGAGAGAACTGGACCTCAGTGAAAACGACCTGCAGGACTCAGGACTAGTGGAGCTGCTCTGTGCTTCACTGAAGAGCCCACACTGTAGACTGGAAGTTCTAAAGTAAGATACATTTACCACTTTTATTATGATCACTTCTGTTTTATTATGTACTGTATTATGTGAATATAATATGAATGCTGTGGTGAGAATGTATTAACCCATTTTGGGGCGGGAACCCTTTTTGGTGTTAGCATTATGTTATGCTTTAGCTATTGAAAAATAGCAGATCTACAAGCTCGTAGCGCGCCACCGAGTGTCTCGCTACGAGCTTGTAGGTCTTCTATTTTTGAAGAATCGAAGAACGACTGACATAGAAACATAGCTTTTTCAGAAAGCTGTCGGGATGTAGAAGACATTTTTAGAATCTGATCTCAGGTCAAAATAAGCTTGATGGTGAGACATGGTAGGCAAATAGGAGAAAAAAGTTAACTAATAGCTATCACAATGAAACTTCTCCAGTTGATTAATTATATTAAGACTAAGACTTTTTTAAATATGCAAATTAGGCATTATATGCGCTAATTTGCATACATTCCGGGACAATAAATCTGAAGATCGGATAAAGCCAGGTTCAAAAGTATGGTTTCATTTTGTTGACATATTAGAGACAAGGACAATTAGGGGATTTTCGATATCTCTAATTATCACTCCACAAATCAAAAAATAGTGTCAACAGGCATAAAAAAAACAAATGTTTGCCATGTTTTACGAATAAAATGTGATGTAAATCAGGCTGTGAATGAGAAATCAACGAACCCTTCTGTAAGTTCCTGCAGAATATAGTTATGAATAAGACTGGAAAGTTGTGTGTATGTGACTGTGTAGGTGTATGTGAGTGCAACTGAAGTGGAGATTCTTTGTCCCAGGTATGAGGAAAACTCATTTTGAGAAAACGGCCTTTAAAGATTTGTATTGTAAAATTCCAAAACGTTTTATTTGAAGCCACTATTATGAGACAAAATATCTCATCCAAACCTTGGCAACAACATATAATGCCATATATCATTACACTTCCTTTGTACAAAAGAACCAATCATGAAAATAGAGAGGGTGGATTTTCACCCAGCAAAACGAGCTGTCATTGGCTAAAATAAATTACTAAAATAAACATCTAAATCTGTAGTTTGAATGTTTATTTTGCTTTATTTTGAAAGAAAACATGTTTAGGAAGCAAAATAGCAAAAAATTGAAAAATCATGATTTCACTTGCCATGTCTCGCCTTAAATGCTTGTTCCAACCCGTCACTTATGTTCTTAGTTGGCCGCTAAAAAAACAAACATCTGAGAGGTTATGATCTTCTTTTTCATAATATTGGGGGAAATCAAACTAACATTCAGTCTTCATAGTCTTTGATATCTAAATTGTTATCTTCCTGTCATTCTGTGCTGTCATGGTGTTGTCTATTCCACACTCTGCTGCTCTAAATACTAGATAACTAGATTTGTTCCAGTTAACTTACATGACGGTGAACTATAGGTATCATTCATTTTGTATTGATAATCTCTTATTTAATCTGCATTTACAGACTTGTTGGCTGTAAACTCAGTAAGACAGATGTTGAAGCTGTGTCTTCAGCTCTCAGCTCTAATCCTTCCCATTTGAGAGAACTGGACCTCAGTGAAAACAACCTGCAGGACTCAGGACTAGTGGAGCTGCTCTGTGCTTCACTGAAGAGCCCACACTGCAGACTGGAAGTTCTAAAGTAAGATACATTTACCACTTTTATTTTGATCACTTCTGTTTTATTATGTACTGTATTATGTGAATATAATATGAATGCTGTGGTGAGAATGTATTAATAAGCTTGATGGTGAGACATGGTAGGTGAATAGGGGAAAAAAGTTAACTAATAGCTATCACAATGAAACTTCTCCAGTTGATAAATTATATTAAGACTAAGATTTTTTGTATTACAAGTTTTCTGAAATGATATGTTTAAATATGCAAATAAGGCATATGTGCTGATTTGCATACATTCCGGGACGATAAATCTGAAGATCAGATAAAGCCAGGTTCAAAAGTATGGTTTCATTTTGTTGACATATTGGAGACAAAGACAATTATCACTTGTTTAGTATGTACTGTATTATGTTAATATAATATGAATGCTGTGGTAAGAATGTATTAATAAGCTTGATATCATGGTAACCCAAGCCTATGTGCCTGAGTAGACGTTAAAATTACCCCAAGCATGTTTCAAAGTGTAAAATCTCTTTAAGGCGATTGTATCGGCTACTTCATCATATAACAGCGTTTCTCACAACGCGTTGAGGAGTTTGTAGATCTGCTATTTTTGTCTTGTGACCCGTTATCCACAGTTATCAAGCTTCTTAATCATATTATATTAACACTTTAAGGGCTATAGAATAATATAATTAGACCACCTAGGCTGACGGGATTGATCAATTACCTTTGGAGGCAACGGCCTCGTCACCAGGTCCACGACAAATCCGCTCTTTTATAATTATTAAAAAACGGCGAATTAAACATTTATTAATTCATTTATTTATGTATGTTTTAATCTGGTGTTTCAGTCTGGCTCACTGCGGCCTGTCAGAGAGATGCTGTGAAGCTCTGACCTCAGCTGTAAACTCTAATCCCTCCCTAAGAGAGTTGGACCTGAGCCTCAACGTGGTGAATGATTCAGTTCTGGAGAACTGCAAGTGAGTAGACTTGGGCTGTGTCCATGTTGGGCAGTGCAGTGTTTCCCTTAACAGTGTATCTCTGACACAAAGGGCCCTATCTTGCGTCAGGGGCACTTCCTCCGTCATTTGGGGGTTTAGCATTGTGTAAGAGGCGTTCCACCATTAAATTAGCTATCTTATGAATGTCTAAATCCTTAAAACACCTCCGCTACCCGTTACATTATGCATATAGGTGTGGTTTGGGCGTTACGCAATTTAAACCAATCAGTGTGCCAGGTACCATAATCCATTATATCTGGAGTGAACCTTATGGAAGAGCAACGTGTGCTGCCTTGGAATACATTTAAATTAGATACAGAGGGTTGTTGTGTGTGTTCACATTACGGGTGGTTTGAAGAGACGATTTCCGTTGTCCTAAACCTGTGTGCATAAGATAGCAAATATAGGGAAAGCGCATCAACACGTGTACAGACACACCTCCAGCCGCAAACATGTATAGTGGGTTGTGTGGCCGCAAGATAACGTTTACGCATAGTGGAAGCTCCTAAATGAGTAATTCACGTAAAGTGTTTAATGCATGGGATACGATACAGCCCAAAGTCACAAATCATGAGAAGAACAACAGCACAATGCAGTGCCTCAAAGAAACTCTAGGATAGCAGACGTAAACAATAAACATCTGTCTAAACAACAATATATGTGCATCACGAAGGTATAAAAGGACAGTGGAGTGCTATAGGGGTTAAGGTGGAGTCTGAGGAGATGATGAGATCCAAACTGGGCAGCAGTGAGTATGTCTGGATGAGCTGCAGGGCCAAGATAATGACAGGAGAATCACTGTAGTGTCAGCTAGTGGAGACGTTGTGTTAGACAGTCAGACATTGGCTACGTTTACATCCCCTTTTCATTCCGAATAGAAGTTCAATCCTATTAAACGTTGTTATGTAAACGCCTACAAAAACTTACATCCGAATGAAAACGCTCGATGCGATTTCAAAACCATTCCGATGTCACTGGCCGGATTACTCCGATGTTCAATGCGATTGAAAGAAAATTGGACTCATATATACACTGTTTCGGATGTAATTTCATTCTGGTCTTTCTGAGCATGCTCATTTCCTAGGCGCTCCAACTCCAAGGCGCTCATATCCGAGGCGCGCCGAGGAGTTTGCACATAGAGCGGTTATTTCGTGCATTTTGCAGCTCCGAAAAAAGAAAAAAAAACGTGGAGCAGCAGCAGTGATGATGATCCCCCTGATCTGTGAGTGTTCAAAGGATGCCAGGAACACTTCTGAAGTATTTTATTCGGAAGTATTTATTCGGAATGATCACCCTTCATGTAAACGTAGCCATTGATGCATTGTTGTTCTACTTCCTACAGAGTGAAACACTGTAGTGTCAGCTAGTGGAGAGTGGAGACGTTGTGTTAGACAGTTAGACATTGATGCATTGTTGTTCTACTTCCTACATAGTGAAACACTGTAGTGTCAGCTAGTGGAAACGTTGTGTTAGACAGTCAGACATTGATGCATTGTTGTTCTACTTCCTACAGAGTGAAACACTGTAGTGTCAGCTAGTGGAGACGTTGTGTTAGACAGTCAGACATTGATGCATTGTTGTTCTACTTCCTACAGAGTGAAACACTGTAGTGTCAGCTAGTGGAGACGTTGTGTTAGACAGTTAGACATTGATGCATTGTTGTTCTACTTCCTACAGAGTGAAACATGGAGGAGAAGATTGGCTTACTAATCCTCAACTGAGTCAACTCAGTACAAAACGTGAGTATTTGTGTCTACATTAACATTTTTTACACTGTTGTATACTTGGTTGATGTCGTCCTGAAAACTCTTGTGCTCTCTACTCTCTGCTCTTGGCCTGGTCCTTAACACCATCAAGATGAGATCATGTGGTTTGACAGAAACAATGGGCCTCATTCACTAACCTGGTCGTAAACTAGGGTTGGGTGACGATACGAATACATCGTCAATCGCGAATATACAAATCCAATCGCCGAATATTTTTATTAGGCGATTTTTCGGGACGATTTTTAACCTTTAAGTGTGAGCAACATGTGAATCAATTTGGGCCAGGAAAGTATTAACAGCGGCAGTTATAATGGTATGGTCCCACTGAGTCCCCGCAGCCGTGATGCTCAGTTGCTCTCAGTGACTCACAGTGTGAGCCGAGGGACCGAGCCGAGGAAGGCTACTGTTACTGTACTGTAGCCTACATTTTGTTTACGCTCCGGAGTCCAGACCAATGCAGTTTAATAATATACAGTCACAACAGAATGACAATGCTGTCTCGTGTCTCATCACAATCCCAATGCGCCACCCGTGAAGTCGGGGGGGGAAAAAAACAGGCTGGTAGTGTTGTTAGTATAGATGAAGTTCAGTGGGTCGAATCATTAGCTACACGCTAAGCTAACGATCCCTGAGCCTATACTGTATAGGCTTGGGGATCGTTAGCTTAGCGTTAGCTTAGCGTTAAGCTACTGACTCAACCCACTGAACTGCATCTCCGCCTGTAATCCAAGTTATTTTTTTATTGACAACGTGAATGAACCCCGACACCAGCGCTGCAAAACTAGACAGATCTACAAGCTCTCAGCGAACGGTGCTGCAGAAACGGGCAGGACGCGGCGCCTTGAGAGCCTGTGGATCAGCAGCAGCATGTGGGCGCGCCTCTGAGCCTCCAACGCCGGTGCGGGGAGGCAAGACTTCTCCAGGAGACGTTACTAGGGCAGGCAGGCTACATGTTTAACACTGTCACCAGCCAGTGGTTGTGATGTTAGCTTAGCTTGCAGCTGCTTGTCCGTTCCAACTTCACTTCATCTAAACTTATTTCTTATTTTGTTACCCCGTGGCTGCGCAGTTGTGCTGCAAAAACAGACGGATCTACAAGCTCTCAACGCGTAGCGAACAGAGCTGCAAAAACAGGCAGGAGGCGGCGCCTTCAGAGCTTGTAGATCTGGCTTTTTGCGACCTGCAGTGAGCTGTTCTCACTTTACTTTTATGACACGAATACATCGTTAATCGCCGATTCTTGGTCAGACGATAGGCGATTGAATAAAATTGGCATATCGCCCAACCTTATCGTAAACAACATGTATTTAGTCTATATTGGCATAAGTTCAGTTCTGACGTGCGATGCATGAAAGGTGGTGCAGAGCCGTGATGTGTGCAGATCACAGGTGGACCTCGTTTTGGTTTGAAAGTCACAAGTGACCTCCCGTGTCGATCATTGGCATGGTTCCACGCTCCATTTAACACCATACAAGACAACTGTAAATATAAATCACACCTGTGTGAACTGAGCGGTGCAACTATACATTTACTGTTATAGTTACTGTACTGCACTGTGCTCTGTACTGTATTGTAGTGTACTGTGCTCTGTACTGTATTGTAGTGTACTGTGCTCTGTACTGTATTGTAGTGTACTGTGCTCTATTCTGTACTTTGATTATTTTGGGGGGGAAATAGTTCGTTACCGTGTGTTAGACGACACATACACAGAGAGACAGACAGGTACACACAGAGACAGACAGGTACACACAGAGACAGACGGGTACACACAGACAGACAGGTACACACAGAGACAGACCGGTACACAGAGACAGACAGGTACACAGAGAGACAGACGGGTACACATAGAGACAGACGGGTACACACAGAGACAGACAGGTACACAGAGAGACAGACAGGTACACAGAGAGACAGACAGGTACACAGAGAGACAGACAGGTACACAGAGAGACAGACAGGTACACATAGAGACAGACAGGTACACAGAGAGACAGACAGGTACACACAGAGACAGACAGGTACACAGAGAGACAGACAGGTACACAGAGAGACAGACATGTACACAGAGACAGACAGGTACACAGAGAGAAAGACAGGTACACATAGAGACAGAGAGATTTACACAGAGAGACAGACAGGTACACACAGAGACAGACATACAGAGAGACAGACAGGTACACAGAGAGACAGACGGGTACACAGAGAGACAGGCAGGTGCACACACAGACAGACAGGTACACACACAGACAGACAGGTATACAGAGAGACAGACAGGTATACAGAGAGACAGACAGGTACACAGAGAGACAGACACAGAGACAGACCGGTACACATAGAGACAGACAGGTACACAGAGAGACAGACAGGTACACACAGAGACAGACACATAGAGATGGGGGGGGGGGGGGGGTTGTCCCCAGATTATTGTGGGGGGTCCCCAGATGGCCAAATTGGCCAAAAATGTCAAATACTGTAAGAAAGTGGAAAATATTGTGAAAATAGCAGATCTACAAGCTCACAATGCCTCAAACTAAATGGAATGCCTACAATTCCAAGTGCTTGTCAATGTTGATTATTTTGGGGGGGTCCTCCGTTCAAACTGGACGTATATGATTATTTTGGGGGGTCCTCAGTTCAAATATGATTGTTTTGGGGGGTCCTCAGTTCAAATATGATTATTTTGGGGGGACTAAAACTGTTAACACTGCAGTGTGTGTGTGAGTGTGAGTGTGAGTGTGAGTGTGAGTGTGAGTGCATGCTAGTGTCAGTCAGTGAATGATGTATATAATGTTTACTGTGTTGTTTTCTCATCAGATTTCCAGCGTCTCACACTGGACTCAAACACAGCACACTGTGACCTCTCTCTGTCTGAGGACAACAGGAAGGTCACACTGGGGTCACAGAGGTCAGGGGGTCAGTGTCCTCCTGATCAACCAGACAGGTTTGATGTCTATGAACAAGTTCTGAGTTCACAGAGTGTGACTGGACGCTGTTCCTGGGAGGTAGAGTGCAGTGGATGGGTTCAGATAGCAGTGGCTGACGGAACAATCAGCAGGAAAGGAGATGGTCGTGAATGTTGGTTTGGAGGGAATGATAAGTCCTGGCGTCTGACCTGTGATGGTGTTCATGGTTACAGTTACTATGTCAGACACAACGGACAGACGACTGTCCTCCCTGTCAGAGCCTCTGAAGGCTCCAACAGAGTATCAGTGTATGTGGACCGTCCCGCTGGGACTCTGTCCTTCTACACAGTGTGCTCTGACTCACTGAGACACCTGTACACCTTCCAGACCAGGTCCACTGGACCTCTCTATGCTGGGTTCAGGTTATCCTCCTCCTCCTCAGTGTGTCTGTGTGAGCAGTAAGTATAATGGACACACACACATTTAATTCCAGACCACGTCCACACACACACACACACGTAACACACACACACACACACACACACACACACACACACACACACACACACACACACGCGTAACACACACACACACACACACACACACACACACACACACACACACACACACACACACACACACACACACACACACACACACACACACACACACACACACACACACGTAATTCCAGACCAGGTCCACTGGACCTCTCTATGCTGGGTTCTGGTTCTGGTCCTCCCTCTGCTCCTCCTCAGCGTGTCTGTGTGAGCAGTAAGTATAATGGACACACATTTAATTGTAGTCCTATTTTAGTCATTTGTACATTATTTAGTCTTAGTCGACTAAATTAAGACTCAATACAATTAAAATGTAATAAAGAAGATCGTCACTGACGGGTGAAGTGTTAGAGTCCAACCACCAGGGGGAAGAATGTCCTAAAGTCTCCACAGTGTGATTTTATTTCAACTGAGGACCCCCAAAATAATCATATTTGAATTGAGGACCCCCCCCCCCCCCCCCCCCCCCCCCCCCCCACACACACACACACACACACACACACACACACACACACACACACACACACACGACACATCTGTTTAGCATTATGTCACTCAAAGTTAACATTGGAATCTATAAGTGTGTGTGTGTGTGTGTGTGTGTGTGTGTGTGTGTGTGTGTGTGTGTGTGTGTGTGTGTGTGTGTGTGTGTGTGTGTGTGTGTGTGTGTGTGTGTGTGTGTGTGTGTGTGTGTCTCTAGACTCCATCATTCCAACATGGACACAGTGAGGACAGAACCTTCTAGACTCCATCATTCCAACATGGACATAGTGAGTACAGAACCCTCTAGACTCCATCATTCCAACATGGACATAGTGAGTACAGAACCCTCTAGACTCCATCATTCCAACATGGACATAGTGAGGACAGAACCCTCTAGACTACATCATTCCAACATGGACATAGTGAGTACAGAACCCTCTAGACTCCATCATTCCAACATGGACATAGTGAGGACAGAACCCTCTAGACTACATCATTCCAACATGGACATAGTGAGTACAGAACCATCTAGACTCCATCATTCCAACATGGACACAGTGAGGACAGAACCCTCTAGACTCCATCATTCCAACATGGACATAGTGAGGACAGAACCCTCTAGACTCCATCATTCCAACATGGACATAGTGAGTACAGAACCCTCTAGACTCCATGATTCCAACATGGACATAGTGAGGACAGAACCCTCTAGACTCCATCATTCCAACATGGACATAGTGAGGACAGAACCCTCTAGACTCCATCATTCCAACATGGACACAGTGAGGACAGAACCCTCTAGACTCCATCATTCCAACATGGACACAGTGAGGACAGAACCCTCTAGACTCCATCATTCCAACATGGACACAGTGAGGACAGAACCCTCTAGACTCCATCATTCCAACATGGACACAGTGAGGACAGAACCCTCTAGACTCCATCATTCCAACATGGACACAGTGAGGACAGAACCCTCTAGACTCCATCATTCCAACATGGACATAGTGAGGACAGAACCCTCTAGACTCCATCATTCCAACATGGACACAGTGAGGACAGAACCCTCTAGACTCCATCATTCCAACATGGACATAGTGAGGACAGAACCTTCTAGACTCCATCATTCCAACATGGACATAGTGAAGACAGAACCATCTGCTCTGCACAATAATCACAGTGACTGAAGATCAGGAAAGACACTGATCGTTTCCTGTCTGCTTTGTTGTGTCTTTCAGAGCCATTTTGAACCCAGTGTGCACGCAGAGCAGTCGACCAATCAGTACAGGTCAGTTATCCTAGTCAACCAATCACTACATGTGAGTTATCCTAGTCAACCAATCACTACAGGTGAGTTATCCTAGTCAACCAATCACTACAGGTCAGTTATCCTAGTCAACCAATCACTACAGGTCAGTTATCCTAGTCAACCAATCACTACAGGTGAGTTATCCTAGTCAACCAATCAGTACAGGTCAGTTATCCTAGTCAACCAATCAGTACAGGTCAGTTATCCTAGTCAACCAATCAGTACAGGTCAGTTATCCTAAACACAGGACAGTCAACCAGTGTTGTTTTTGGCAGCAAATTTCTATTTTAGTTTTAGTCACATTTTAGTCACCTGGAATGTCTTAGTGTTAGTCTAGTTTTAGTCGACTAAATGTCATAAGATTTTAGTAGACTAAAGTGTATTTTGAACTTGTGAAATGGGACATTCTGCAATAAGAGTACTTTTAATGTACATTTTTATGCCAATACTTTTGTACTCGAGTACATTTTTAATACGGGACTTCTACTTGTAACGGAGTACGTCTACATTGCAGTATTTATACTTTCACTTAGTACTTGTTTTTTCACCACCGGTCACAGGTTCAAGTTCACCAGGTCCGGGCTGTTCCAGTGCAGCGAGACAGCGTTGGTGTTTGAAACGACAGGCGAAGGAGAGGTCCTCTACAGGACTGTTCAGTGGGAGGAGAGATGGTTCCAGCCAACAGGAAGGACTCCTGCAGGTCCTCTGTTTGACATCCAGTGTCCTCAGAAGTCTATCTGCCAGCTACACCTGCCACACTGTGACATCACACCTGGTGAGTTATAGCTACACCTGCCACACTGTGACATCACACCTGGTGAGTTATAGCTACACCTGCCACACTGTGACATCACACCAGGTGAGTCAGCTACACCTGCCACACTGTGACATCACACCAGGTGAGTCAGCTACACCTGCCACACTGTGACGTCACACCTGGTGAGTCAGCTACACCTGCCACACTGTGACATCACACCTGGTGAGTCAGCTACACCTGCCACACTGTGACGTCACACCTGGTGAGTCAGCTACACCTGCCACACTGTGACGTCACACCTGGTGAGTCAGCTACACCTGCCACACTGTGACATCACACCTGGTGAGTCACTGTTGGATGGTCAGAGCGGCGTGATTTCATACAAAGTCAATGCAAAGACGAGAAGTTGTGCGGACGGGCATGGCGCGAACAAAGCTAACAGCCACCTGGTGTCTATATCTATAGATTTAAATGTTCCAGTTCATAGCCTACTGCAGGCCTGGTTGACTATAGATTTAAATGTTCCAGTTCATAGCCTACTGCAGGCCTGGTTGACTATAGAATATTTAAATGTTCCAGTTCATAGCCTACTGCAGGCCTGGTTGACTATAGATTGAAATGTTCCAGTTCATAGCCTACTGCAGGCCTGGTTGACTAGATTTAGAAGACATTTTGAAGCTCTTAATTGCTACTAAAATGATATATTGTTCATTTGGAGAAATCCATCAAATCATATAACAAGTAAGGCAATGAGTGAGAAGCACAGAGTGGAGTGGGTGGGGCTTAGCGGAGGGTGAAGTGGTTTAGACATTGTGTTCAGATTTGGTTTACATGGAGTGGAATCTATAACGTTATGTTATTTCCCCCACAGGTGATCTGTCCGTGGCCCACATCACAGACGAGGGTCTGGAACTCTTACAACCACAGAGAGTGACCCAGACTCATGTGGTTGTAAATGTGAACCATCTGTCTCTCTTTGGGATCCTGGAAAGAGTCTTGAGCTACTTTCAACAGAAACGTGCTCAGGTGTTGCTGCTCTGTCAAGAGTCACCGATACGGAGGACGATGAGTGTGTTACTGCTGCCCAGTAATGTGCCTTACAGAGAGGTAAATATATCTGTTAAGTAATGTGTCTTACAGAGAGGTAAATATATCTGTTAAGTAATGTGCCTTACGGAGAGGTAAATATATCTGTTAAGTAATGTCTTACAGAGAGGTAAATATATCTGTTGAAGCTGCTATAAGCAATAATATGTCAACATTGTTGACATGGACACTTTCAAAGAAACTAGAGAAACGGTTGGATGGCACTTATACAACCGCCTTCTAATGAGAGCGCAAAATCTGTCTTGGAAGAGCCACCCATTGACTAATCTAATATACGGCAACCTTCCCTGTGTTTCTTCACTAGTCCACCCATCGACTGATCTAATATACGCCAGCCTTCCCCGTGTTTCTTCACTAGTCCACCCATCGACTGATCTAATATACGGCAACCTTCCCCGTGTTTCTTCACTAATCCGATCAAGAAGAACACAGTTTGCCGCCCACTGCTACAGAGCTGACAATGAGGTTATATCTTCCCTTCTTCTCTGGAGTCCTGCCTCAAAGCAGACTAGAGGTAGAAAACTGTCGTTCCCTGATGTCATCGCTAGGGACACATGATGTCATCGCTATAGGGACACATGATGTCATCGCTATAGGGACACATGATGTCATCGCTATAGGGACACATGATGTCATCGCTATAGGGACACATGCCTCAGTCAGAAGTCTGGCATTGTGGCATTGTGACATCCATGATATTGACTGCGGTCGAAAGATTTGTTATACAGTCAAAATGATTTTCCTTGGATCATTACAGAATGAAATAGATATTTTAGAAAGCAAATCTGTTCTGAAACATTTATGTTCTATTCGATAAAGAGTGTTACCTTCACAAAAGGGTCTTTTCTGAGCTTCTGTTGCTGTCAACAACTGTTCTAATTATAAGGTATATTTCTGCTACACCGTTCTCTTTCTGGCTGATTCAGCAATACCATTGATGTCCATATAAGTGTAACAAGCCTGTATAGTATGGACACTCACACTACTAAACTTAACCAGTCAGCATTACTGTCTCTACGTCGTCCTCAGACGAGCCCTCCATCGTCGTTTCCAGTCATCCCGGTTCTCCATACATCCGGCCAGTTCGTTGGTACTTTGAACTCCTGCATCGCTCTTGAGTACATCTACGTATGTTAGCGTGGGGCGTCCTCGTGACCAGAGCACCAGTTTGCTGGCTAGCAGTTGTTGATGCCTTTGGCAGTGTCCTGCTAGTCTCATTCTCCTGGCTGCTATTTTCTGTCTCACCCTCGGTAATCCCTCATACAGAGTCTTGTTCGTGACATGTACAGTCTTGCTGATGTTAAGTACTGCACGCAGCATTCTGGTGTAGCACCCGTCAAGGGACTTCTGCAGGGTTGGCTTCAGGGTCCAGCATTCACTGCCGTATAGGAGAACAGACTCCACTGTTGCGTAGAAGAAGCTGAGTTTGATTTGTCGGTGGAGATTGGAGTTCCATACACTGGTCATGCCATTCAGGGCCCTCCATGCAAGTGCCTTCCTCACTTTCAGATCTTGCTCGTTTGAGTTGACCCATGAGCCCAGGTACTTGAAGTCCTTGACTTCCTTCAGCACAGTGCCTCCTGTTGTTGTGAGAGGTGGATGTTCCGGTGAGATGTTGTAGGTGATAACCTCAGTTTTCTTGGCATTTAGCCTAAGGCCAACATTGGCACACTCCAGCTGCATCATGTGGCCCCTAGAGGGCAGTGTTTCCCCACACCTGTTCATGTCAAGGATCCCCAAATTAACACTTTATTAGCCTGTGGAACCCCATGAGAGAAGGGGCTGTATTTTGAGTGTCTTAAGTACCAGGTCTTATTACCTAACTTGAGTAAACTAAAGACCTGGAGGCTTGATCAATGCTCTTTGGCCACTCAGAATAGCCAAATGCCATTGATCACGCCTCCAGGTCTTTAGTTTACTCAAATTAGGTAATAAGACCTGGTACTTAAGACACACAAAATACAGCCCAAGATGTGCCAGGGACCCCCATGAGAGAAGATGTGCCAGGGACCCCCATGAAAGAAGATGTGCCTAGGGGGGTCATTTAATTTGGCTCCTAAGAAATGTCAGCTCTGCCTACCTAAATACCGGCCACTATGAATGAACCATCTGATCAAACTGTGTTGGTGTCATTATAGGTGAAAGTATGAATGAACCATCTGATCAAACTGTGTTGGTGTCATTATAGGTGAAAGTATGAATGAACCATCTGATCAAACTGTGTTGGTGTCACCAGTAAGACGCGCAAACGCGGGAAGCGAACGCAGCTCGTACATATTTGGGGTATATTTTTAAGTTAAGTTTTTAACTTAGCCATAACCATATAAGGAGTCCCTAAAGCAGCTATACGTCCAAATATGGAGTGTGTTGCATCAATCACAAACAAATCACTCAGCTCCATATATGGGCACAAAGGTGGGACACACAGACACACACACACACACACACACACACACACAGACACACACACAGACAAACATGATCTGCTAGGTCTCATAGTAAGTGCTCACTGCGTTCGCAATCACTGCGTTCGCAATTATAGGTGAAAGTATGAATGAACCATCTGATCAAACTGTGTTGGTGTCATTATAGGTGAAAGTATGTATTATTACATGTATTATGTTATACGTATGCACCATTTTATGTTTCCCTCTCCTGTAATGTCTGTGCTAACCCGGGGTTCTTTTAAAAAAACAAGATAAAAAGTTGGTCACAAAAAAAACTTATAGGTGAAAGTATGAATGAACCATCTGACCAAACTGTGTTGGTGTCATTATAGGTGAAGGGAGTTCATGAAAACAAGCAACGCATCGAGCCGGTCACCGCAAACTGTGTTCTCATACCAGACCAACGCTACCGTCTGTCAGTGCTGCAGTGTCCTTCACAGAGAGTACAACCTAAGGTACGTATTAAACCTACAGTCTGTCAGTGTGTCCTTCACAGAAAGTACAACCTGAGGTACGTATTAAACCTACAGTCTGTCAGTGTGTCCTTCACAGAGAGTACAACCTGAGGTACGTATTAAACCTACAGTCTGTCAGTGTGTCCTTCACAGAGAGTACAACCTGAGGTACGTATTAAACCTACAGTCTGTCAGTGTGTCCTTCACAGAGAGTACAACCTGAGGTACGTATTAAACCTACAGTCTGTCAGTGTGTCCTTCACAGAGAGTACAACCTGAGGTACGTATTAAACCTACAGTCTGTCAGTGTGTCCTTCACAGAGAGTACAACCTGAGGTACGTATTAAACCTACAGTCTGTCAGTGTGTCCTTCACAGAGAGTACAACCTAAGGTACGTATTAAACCTACAGTCTGTCAGGGTGTCCTTCACAGAAAGTCCAACCTGAGGTACGTATTAAACCTACAGTCTGTCAGTGCTGCAGTGTCCTTCACAGAGAGTACAACCTGAGGTACGTATTAAACCTACAGTCTGTCAGTGTGTCCTTCACAGAGAGTACAACCTAAGGTACGTATTAAACCTACAGTCTGTCAGGGTGTCCTTCACAGAGAGTACAACCTAAGGTACGTATTAAACCTACAGTCTGTCAGTGTGTCCTTCACAGAGAGTACAACCTGAGGTACGTATTAAACCTACAGTCTGTCAGTGTGTCCTTCACAGAGAGTACAACCTGAGGTACGTATTAAACCTACAGTCTGTCAGTGTGTCCTTCACAGAGAGTACAACCTGAGGTACGTATTAAACCTACAGTCTGTCAGTGTGTCCTTCACAGAGAGTACAACCTGAGGTACGTATTAAACCTACAGTCTGTCAGTGTGTCCTTCACAGAGAGTACAACCTGAGGTACGTATTAAACCTACAGTCTGTCAGTGTGTCCTTCACAGAGAGTACAACCTGAGGTACGTATTAAACCTACAGTCTAGTCTGTCAGTGTGTCCTTCACAGAAAGAACAACCTGAGGTTCGTATTAAACCTACGTCGTCTGTTTATTGTATGGTAAAGCAGTGTGAGTCAAGGAAACTGTTATTTTCACTCCTTCGCCACTACTAACATTATTACTAGTATAACCACTACAAAATAAATTTATCCTCTCAGGCTTATGGCATGTAGTTTTTGATTGTTGTTGGTACATTTTGTAAAGCGTCCTTGGGTTCATGAAAAGCGCTATATAAATTCAAGCTATTATTATTATTATTATTACAACTCTACTACCAATACTAATATTATTACTGCTGCTACAAACACTACCTAGCAAGCACTACTACCAATACTACCATTAGTTTACAACTATAATCACTACTGTAGCACTACTACCATTAGTATACAACTATAATCACTACTGTAGCACTAAAAAGGTCTCTGTTTTCAGGCTGCACCTTATTTTGAAGACTATGGACCAAATTACCATCCAACGTTCGTGGTGTCTATGGATGTCAATGCAGAAAACTTCTCAATGGAATTACTGAGCCCCGACTCTGGACCGGTCTGGCAGCAAGACATTACCCTGGAAGGTAAAGTTATGGACTTTCATTCAACCTTGGGATGTAGCAAGCCGGTCTCACCCAAATACGGTGAAATGGCACAGATTGGCAATTCAAATATACACACCTAGAAAACCCCCAAATCCGTACATATTACACTGACACTGAAATGCTCCACATAGGGGCCCTTCCTCATTTACTACTGTAATGGACTGTACACTACCCTTAACTGTTCCTCTATTCACAAACTACAATTAATACAGAATACAGCCGCTAGAATTCTCACCAATACAAACCGCAGAGCACACATAACACCGGTACTGGCAGAACTACACTGGCTCCCTATCAAATCCAGAATCTATTTTAAAATCCTTTTAACAACCTATAAAGCACTGAATGGCCTAGCCCCAGTTAATATCACAGACCTACTGGTGGCCTTTTAACAACCTATAAAGCACTGAATGGCCTATAGCCCCAGTTTATATCGCAGACCTACTGGTGGCAAAACCTAATGTAAGACCCCTCAGGTCCTCTGACCAAGGCCTCCTGAATATTCCGGTGACAAAACTGAAAACCAAGGGGGACCGGGCCTTTGCAGTGGTTGCTCCCACATTGTGGAACGCCCTACCCTTATCCCCTCCTCATAGATCTCCTCATAGGGCCCCCTCCTCATAGGGGCCCCTCCGTCAGCCGTCTCTACCCAACCTGAGCCACGAGGGAAACCCATAGAGGTATAGAAGGATACAGCCCCGCCCCCCGAGCCATTCATTTCAATGGAAGTTGCTCAGTGGCGTTTTGAAGCACCTGGAAGACTGCCGGAAGTACCGTTATAACTCAACGGCTCCAATTAGCGGAAGTTAAGCCCGGGATGACGCACCGTTACGCACATGACGTCACTGAGAGTCACGTCCACTTCCATGGAACGTGCTGCACTTCCACTTTTCGCCAGTAGGTAGTAGGCAGCGTCAACGTCGGATTAGCCTTAATGGGGGCCGTGGGGACGCCACCGAGCACGCTGAAGCGCGCCAGTTGTCGCGTGGAACTTTGTGAAGTTCGGTATAGCCGACTCAGCCCCGGTCGAGTTGCAACCCAATCGTAAATCATGTCAAACCCGATCTCGCTCTCCCTCACGCGGTGAAATAGCAATCTGTCGCGGTCAAAACAGTAGTAGTGTAACATGTAGGGATTGTGGGGGTTTATGTATAAAACAGTAGTAGTGTAACATGTAGGGATTGTGGGGGTTTATGTATAAAACAGTAGTAGTGTAACATGTAGGGATTGTGGGGGTTTATGTAGGGACTTGCCAGTCCGTGCTATTTCACCGCGATGAGATGGGCCTCGATGGTTCGTTTCTGTTCATAATTTGAACACTTTTATTTCATGCAGCACAATCTACAGGAGCGGCTGCTTCCATACCAGCACAATCTACAGGAGCGGCTGCTTCCATACCAGGTGAGTCTCTAGCTTGTAGATCTGTTGTTACTTCCATACCAGGTGAGTCTCTAGCTTGTAGATCTGTTGTTACTTTGGATGTTTTAGCGTGACGCTGTAGTGAGGTCAAGTAGGACGTTAATTCATGAACAAACGCGTTTAAATAAGGAGATAAGAGATTTCTGCAGCAACGATCTATAACGATATCTATAACGCACACACACACACGTATATATATATATATATATATATACTATATATATATATATACTATATATATATATATATATATATATATACTACCAGCACAAACTGTATCACTTTATTGCAATTTTTAAATAAGAATTGTTAGCTCCTATATGGCACTTTCCATTTTAAAACAATGTCAAATGAAAACCAACAACTCAACGTTCAATCCTCCTTAACTTCAGCGAAACACTTTGTGGACCAACATCGGCGTTCCCTGGTTGACAGGGTGAGGAATGTGGGTCCCATCCTAGATGTACTCTTTGAGAAGGACATCATAAACAATGAGGGCTACAGCAATGTGGAGTCCAAGCCCAACACTCAGGGCATGATGAGGGCAATCTATGCTCTCCTGACCTCCAGCACAGCCAGAGACACTTTGCACAAAGCTCTCCAGGAACACGAGCCTTCTCTCCTTGAAGATCTGTAAGTCATTTGCATTTAATTAAGCCATTTTGGGGCGGGAACCCCTTGTGGTGTTTTAAAGCATTATGTTATACTTTAGCTTTTGAACAATGGCAGATCTACCAGCTACGAACTTGTAGGTCTTTTTTGAAAAATACTGAGAATGTGCCTCGAATCTTTGAATATATATTATTACAGAGTGAACATTTTAACTTCTGGGGAGGTCCCTGGAACAACATATTATTTTCAGATGGGGGTCGATGGCCAATTACATATAATTGTTGGGGTCCTTGACATGAAATATTGAGCACCACTGATACAGAAACATATAGGTATTTCAGAAAACTGTCAGAATTTAGAAGACATTTTATAAATTTCGACGTCAGGCCTAAATGGGTTAAGTTTTTTTTTTTTTTTACAAGTTACAAGAGAATGGAGCTTTTCGGGCCGTGTTATTTGAATCATTATAATTCATCCTCTTGATTCCCAAGAGCCCCACACTTTCATTACAATGTTAATCTACAGATTGATGAGAACCTTTGTGAACCTGTACATATTTATTAATGTACGATCAGCCCTTAAAACAAGGCTCCAGACTTCCCAAAACAAACTGGTCAGGCTACTACTTGTCCTCACTCCCCGAACCCACCTCACCCCTGCCCACTTTGACAGGCTGGAATGGCTTAGGGTTGATGACATAGTACAACATCTTGCAATGGGTCTGGTCCACAAGATTCACTACACTACCAAGATACCCATGTACCTGTCTAAATACTTCACTAAGATACCCATGTACCGGTCTAAATACTTCACTAAGATACTTATGTACCCGTCTAAATACTTCACTATACCCATGTACCTGTCTAAATACTTCACTAAGATACCCATGTACCCGTCTAAATACTTCACTAAGATACCCATGTAGCTGCCTAAATACTTCACTAAGATACCCATGCACCCGTCTAAATACTTCACTAAGATACCCATGTACCTGTCTAAAAAATACTTCACTAAGATACCCACGTACCCGTCTAAATACTTCACTAAGATACCCATGTACCGGTCTAAATACTTCAATAACATACCCATGTACCTGTCTAAATACTTCCTTAATGTCAATGAAGTCCACACCCACAACACCAGAGGGAGTTCAACAAACCATGTGCAACCCAGATTCGGCACAAACAAGGGAGCAAATTAATATCGTTCCTATGCCACCAAAATGTGGGACGCCCTACCAACGGTCATTAAGACATGCAAATCCCTTGACTCATTCAAAACCGCCCTCAAAGGGCACCTACGGACGGCTGCAATTTGAAACTGGCCCCCGTAAAATCTGAATGTGTGTTTCTGCACAGATATGGTTATTCACAGCAGCGGTGTTGTTCTTCTTCTCCTGTTAGGAAGTAAGTGATGCTGTTGATGGACCAGGAGTGCTGTGCTTCCCTGCGTGGCCACCAGATGTCCCCCTTCGCCGTGGCGTCCATATTGCCTGTGTCTCAGCCTTTGTCCTGTGCTTGTTCATGGGATTTGGGTGTGGGGGGGGGGGGGGGGGGGGGACGCACGCACATTGTGATTGGCCGGAATGAGATGGTGTACAGTATGACGACGATAGCACCCCTCACTTCACACAGGTGTGATTTTTATTGCTCTGTAAAGCTCTTTGAGCTGAACTTCATGTCATGAAAAGTGCTGTAAAAATACATGTATGTAAATGTAATGTAGATCATTATTAAATATCACTGTCGGTCCTGTCGGATGCATTCATGTATGTTTGATTTGTGACATTTCACACAAACTGTAACTCACAATAATGCCAAATAAATGCCGTTTTCTGGGAGTCCACATTGAGGAGGGCTTGACCTGGAACGTGAACACCTCTGAGCTGCTGAAGAAGGCCCAGCAGAGACTCTACTTCCTGAGGGTGCTCAGGGGGAACAACATCACACAGAGACTGCTGCTGTCCTTTTATCGGTGCGAGCATTCTAACGTACTGTATATGCATGTGGTACACTAGCTGTACAGTATAGCTCAGAAGAAAAGGCTCCAGAGGGTCTTTAACACGGCACAAACGATCGTTGGCTGCCCTCTTTCCACATTGGAGGACCTACACACATCCCGCTGTATAAAAAAAAAACACAGAACATTATAAAGGACACTTCTCACTGCGGTCACTCACTGTTTGAACTGTCGCCGTCAGGTAGACGGTACAGAGTGCTGAGGTTGCTGTTTCTAAGTTAAGTACAATCAGGGTTTTGTGCAATAACAGCTGCAACTAAGGGTGTGTGCTGTGCAATACATGTCGTGAAATAGGCATTTGTGCAATAACATGAAGTACGGTTATGTGTGTTTTGTTGTATTATCTTTTATAGTTTTATATCTAGTTTATGATGCACTGATTGGTTGGCACTATATATAACAAGGTTGGACGGTCCTCCCTGACGGAGAGACGAGAACTGCATCGGCACCTGTTCTTGTATAAAGCCATGCTTGGAGATTGTCCTAAATACATCTCATCTTTCCTGAAATGGGACGCTGAGCCCGGGTGTTGACCCGTTCGGTCAAGTAATTCCCCCAAATTCAAGGTACCAAACGATAACTCTGAACTTATCTTTGGCCCGCGGGATGATATTTAATTAGTATTAGAACTGGCCCTCTGGTATGTTGCACTACAAGTCCCACAATGCACTGCGAGGGCATTGTCGCGTATCGAGGGCTCTTCACTATAGATCAGCAGTATATCACTTGTGGTCAACTTTCAGCTACCCCTCTCCCCAAAAATGGCCCGTGTGTTGAAACACAGTCCGGCCCTCGACTTGTACCAATTTCTTTATTTTGGCCCACTGTGTATTTGAGTTTGACATCCCTGCTCTAATGCATGGAACGACCTACGAAAGACATTACAATTGACCACATTTGTTTTAGTTTTTTATTTGTAAACCTAATATAATTCCACATGTATTATATTGTATTCATGGGCGGAGTTAATGGGGGTGCAAGGGGGGGGGTCGGGGGGTTGAGAACCCCTGCTTTACATGTGTTGTTATCCTGCCCAAGCTTTTCAGTAAACTTTACTATTTTCATTTATTATTAAGGACATTCGACAAACGATTGTATTGTATTCTTTTCCTGATCTTCTGATGTATTGTGATGTTTTTCTATGTGATTGTATTACTCGACGACACTGAAAATGAGTTTGATTACTCGAGAATTAATAAAACTTGAATGAATAATATATGGCTCTTTTCATGAGCACTGTTGAACCTATGTACAGTATGTACAGTATGCTGGCCCTTACTTTGACCAGCAGTGTAGACTAACTGTTGAGAATAGGTTTCAACACTGCATTCTGGGTAATGTTAGATGTTTTTTTTCATGGCACCCTATTGGTCTTCTGGGTAATGCTAGATTATTATGGCGCTGTATGTTTTTGTCACCCCCTGACACTTACAGGATGCTGCCACACTATCCAAAGAGCCGCGCACGTTTACGGCTGCGCACGGCTTCAAAACCGGGTTTTTAGACCGCTGGTGGATGGAAAAGAAGCTCCACTTCCGCGGACGACTTGCGCGACGGCCAGATTCCCGGAAGCGCTCTCCTCCTCCGCGTCAATCGTCCGCGGAGGTGGAGCTTAATTACCATCCACCAGCCGTCTAAAAACCAGCTGCACACACGCCGTCACAGCTTCTTCTGTCCGCGGCGCAAAACCGCTTTGCGCTTAGGTCTGGAAAGGGCCACAGTGTGAGACTTAGGTCTGGAAAGGGCTACAGTGTGAGACTTAGGTCTGGAAAGGGCTACAGTGTGAGACTTACACCAAAAACTAGGGCTGCACGATTAGGAAATTATGACCGATCAACGATTATTTGCAGTGTCATATCTTCCGATTCTCACCTATTTCGATATTATACAGAGGACCACAATGGAAACAAGCCTAGGTCTTGGCCCAAAGCCTGTTAAAAAGTATTCAATCAATCAATAAATAAATAAATAGCATATACTCTTCCTAGTGTCTGTTTTCACAACTGAATGAGATGAGTACACATAATTCAATGTAGATTTATTTATTTTTGTTGTTGGTGAAAACCGATTATGTTTGAGACCGTTTCCGATACCGATATGGTCGATTCCGATTATGCTACGGATTAATCGTGCATCCCTCCCAAACACCTATGCATGGTTTACCGTTTTTAATACTTCACTTTGTTGTTGTTCCGGTGGCACGCCACTATATATATAAAAAAGAAATAACTCCAATATACATAGCAGATCATGGTCACAAACATCATCCAGACAAGACAGTTTGGCCAGTCAGGCGACAGTTATTCAGGTTCAATCGGGGGCACAAGTGTAAGGCGGTCAACATGAGAGAGAAAAGGCTGCCATACTTTACTGAATTTGGAGATTGAGCCACGCAATGTATATTTAATTTTTTCCAATTGTCGATGTTTCCCTTTTGACTGATACCTGTCCATTCAAACTCTAGACGGGCCGCCCCAAAGTTATTAGTAGAGTTCTCAGGCCCAAACATGAAGGCCCGACCCTACCTGGGCAGCTGAACTACAAACAAAGATGGTGGATGGTCTTGGCTTGCAGCTGGACTACAAACAAAGATGGTGGATGGTCTTGGCTTGCAGCTGGACTACAAACAAAGATGGTGGATGGTCTTGGCTTGCAGTTGCAGCTGAACTACAAAACAAAGATGGTGGATGGTCTTGGCTTGCAGCTGGACTAGACAACAAACAGCTCCAGTAAAGGTGTAGTTGTCTCTGTCTGTGACAAACTGTAGATCTGTAACGTCTGCAGCTCAGGTGAGTCAAAACACTGCATTATTATTAAGCAACATGTGAGCTTGTAGATCTGCTTGTTTTTTTTAACATGCTACGAATCTGAATGCCTGCAGGTTGAAAGTGTTTTTGATTGATGAGGTTTTCATTTAGATAATCATGTCATAATAGAGTTGCATTGGTGTGACATGTCCTTAAGACTGTTTTTTTGCGAGGAGTTGCATTGGTGTGAGATGTCCTTAAAACTGTTTAGTTGTGAGGAGTTGCATGGTGTGAGATGTCCTTAAAACTGTTTTGATGGTTAACATATTGTTTACATGTTCCAGGTGTTACTAACAGGTGTAGTTTACATATTCCAGGTGTTACTAACAGGTGTAGTTTATATATTCGAGGTGTTACTAACAGGTGTAGTTTACATATTCCAGGTGTTACTAACAGGTGTAGTTTATATATTCCAGGTGTTACTAACAGGTGTAGTTTACATATTCCAGGTGTTACTAACAGGTGTAGTTTACATATTCCAGGTGTTACTAACAGGTGTAGTTTACATATTCCAGGTGTTACTAACAGGTGTAGTTTACATATTCCAGGTGTTATAACGATGGGCAGCAGGTATGGGGAACCGCCAGCCAGCCGCGCTGCGCGCATGCCTGTAAAGGTAAAGAACATAATTTAAAACTCATTGACTGCCAAGAACGAATTCATTATGTTAATGATCACATGTTAATCTCTGTCTCCCCCTAGTGGCCGTCTGTCCACATCCTACCGTGCACAGTGTCCCACATCCTGACCTCTGACCTCTCAGTGGTCAAGCAGGTAAGACCTGCCATTCAGTCTGTCTCCTCCTGGAGGAAGTGGTCATCAGACAGGAAGTGATGTAACATCCTGTTGTGATGTCATACAGGTGTCCGTTGTGGGCGTGGTCATCAGACAGGAAGTCCTGGTCAACAACATCCTGTACCAGGTGGACGATATGACGGCTGCTCCTCTGACGGTCAAACACTGGCTGGACACTGAGGTAGCCCCTCCCCTAGCCCCTCCCCTTCTGGACACTGAGGTAGCCCCTCCCCTAGCCCCTCCCCTTCTGGACACTGAGGTAGCCCCTCCCCTAGCCCCTCCCCTTCTGGACACTGAGGTAGCCCCTCCCCTAGCCCCTCCCCTTCTGGACACTGAGGTTAGCTCCTCCCCTAGCCCCTCCCCTTCTGGACACTGAGGTTATCTCCTCCCCTAGCCCCTCCCCTTCTGGACACTGAGGTTACCTCCTCCCCTAGCCCCTCCCCTTCTGGACACTGAGGTTATCTCCTCCCCTAGCCCCTCCCATTCTGGACACTGAGGTTAGCTCCTCCCCTAGCCGGGGATATTACTACTACATTATGTGCAGACCTCCCAGGTATGGGATATTACTACTACATTATGTGCAGACCTCCCAGGTATGGGATATTACTACTACATTATGTGCAGACCTCCCAGGTATGGGATATTACTACTACATTATGTGCAGACCTCCCAGGTATGGGATATTACTATGTACATACCTCACATGTATGGGATATTACTACTCTTCCTGTGTTCAGCAGAGTGGTGTTCTGAAGCGTCTGGCCAGTCCTGGAACCTACGTGAAAGTGTCAGGAACCATGCAGACCTCCCAGGTATGGGATAGATTAATCTACACTGAGTATTGGACGGATTGTGCTGCAGACCTCCCAGGTATGGGATTAATGAAAGCATTAGAACGAACGCTCTTTGTGTGAACAGTGTTAGTTAGTTAGTGTTAGTTCACTGTGTGAACAGTGTCTACGTGTGTAGCCCGTTCGCAGACGGTGTGTGTAGCTACACACACCGTCTGCGAACGCCGCGTGTCAAAACAGCCGCCTCCGTTATTTTCAATGAACCTATCGCACACCGGCTCCGTCCGACGCGCGTTCACACCTCGCCTGACGCTCCGATACGACACTGTTCTATTTTCCAGGCGTTGCCGCGTCGCTGCGCTGCGCACCCGGTGTGTGATGGGCTTTAGTTAGTTAGTGTTAGTTAACTGTGTGAACAGTGAAACAGTTTGAAATATAAAACGGCTCCATGGCGTGTGTACACGTCCTATGGCATGTGTACACGTCCACTGGATTAGACATGGCGTGTGTACACGTCCTATACGGTCTGAATGTGTTAAAGGGTGATATTTTCTCCTTCAGGGTAAAATGAGGATCCTCGCTACCAGCGTGCGTTGCCTTGACGACCACAACGAGCTCACGTCTCACATGCTGGAGGTGGTACACGCCCAACTGGCGCTGGTCAGGAGGGTATGACATCACATCATCTATGACATCATCTCTGACATCATCTCATATTGAAACATGTCCTCTGAAACTGTGCGTTTCCATCGCCAGGCGGGTGACACAGCCACCTCCCCGATGACATCATCGGCATCAGCAACGGGTCGACTGAATAAGAGCAGTGATGATTATGACATCACTCTGAGATACGGTCTGTCCCCCCTACACAGCCAGGTATGTCTGTCTGTCTGCCTGCCTGCCTGCCTGCCTGCCTGCCTGTCTGTCTGTCTGCCTGCCTGCCTACCTGTCTGTCTGTCTGTCTGTCTGTCTGTCTGTCTGTCTGTCTGTCTGTCTGTCTGCCTGCCTGCCTGCCTGCCTGCCTACCTGCCTGTCTGTCTGTCTGCCTGCCTTGCCCTGTATGAAATGTGGGAATGTTGAATGTAATTAGAGTATCTTCATGTGGTTTTCAGGTGTTAATTAGAGATCTTTTTTTTTTAATGTTACTTTTTTTTGGCTTTCACCTTTATTATATATTTTTTATGTAGGGACAGACAATAGGCTGACAGGAAATGGGGAGAGAGATGGGGTGGAAGACATAAGGGAGTCGAACCCGCGGCACACTGCCAGACTGGACCGCTGAGCCACGGCCCAGACCAAGTTAATTAGAGATCTTCATGTGGTTTCAGGTGTTAATTAGACCTTTAACCTTTAACATGTGGTTTCAGGTGTTGAATGTAATCCACACATGGAGGCCGGCCACGCCCACTGGTCATGTGACTGAAGGCATCAGCTTCAAGGAGCTCTGTGTCAACCTGATGAAAGTTCAGTCTGGAAGCATCAGGTTATTATATTATAATGATTATAATATAATTATAATGATTATTAAACTTTATGGAACCATCAGGTATCAGTTATTAACTGTGATCAGACGTATTGCCATTAGAGTTCTGGAAGTGCACGAACCCGACCAGGCCGGGCCTAACCTGTATGCTAATCAGTAGGGCGGGGCCTAACCTGTATGCTAATCAGTAGGGCGGGGCCTAACCTGTATGCTAATCAGTAGGGCGGGGCCTAAACTGTATGCTAATCAGTACGGCGGGGCCTAACATGTATGCTAATCAGTAGGGCCGGGCCTAACCTGTATGCTAATCAGTAGGGCGGGGCCTAAACTGTATGCTAATCAGTACGGCGGGGCCTAACATGTATGCTAATCAGTACGGCGGGGCCTAACATGTATGCTAATCAGTAGGGCCGTAATAGTTATAATATTTAGGCCTAAAATCTATGCTAATTAGTCGGGCCAGGCCGGGCCTCGGCCTGACCAGTTAGGGCCAGGCCTCAATCTTGTCAGGCCCGTTGAGAACTCAGTTTGCCATAGGACCCATATCATAGGACCCATATCATAGGGCCCATATCGTAGGGCCCATATCGTAGGGCCCATATCATAGGGCCCATATCATAGGGCCCATATCATAGGGCCCATATCATAGGGCCTACAGTATATCAAGTTGAGTGGCTGGATGGTAACCGCAAGGTTACCAGTTCGAACCCCAGAGTTAGTTTGGAAGTGTCCTTGAGCAAGACTCTGAACCCCATTTTGCTCCTGATGTGCTGGTTGGTGCCTTGCCTTGCATGGTTTCCTCCACCATCGGTGTGTGAATGTGTGTGTGAATGTACACACAGTCCATGTAAAGGTGTGTGAATGTGTGTGTGAATGTACACACAGTCTATGTAAAGGTGTGTGAATGTACACACAGTCATGTAAAGGTGTGTGAATGTACACACAGTCTACTGTATGTAAAGGTGTGTGAATGTGTGTGTGAATGTACACACAGTCTATGTAAAGGTGTGTGAATGTGTGTGTGAATGTACACACAGTCTACTGTATGTAAAGGTGTGTGAATGTGTGTGTGAATGTACACACAGTCTATGTAAAGGTGTGTGAATGGATGAATGTACACACAGTCCATGTAAATGTATGTGAATGGATTAATGTAATGCACAATCTATGTAAGTCTTTGCACCATTTACCATTCCTCATCAGAGATGTAACTGTGTGGACTCTTCATTTCAACAGAGACGCTGTGAGGTTTCTGCTCAGAGATGGACATATCTTCACCACCGTGGATGATCAACACTACAAGTCTTCACACAACACTTAAAACAAGATGGACGACACTACAAGTCTTCACACAACACTTAAAACAAGATGGACGACACTACAAGTCTTCACACAACACTTAAAACAAGATGGACGACACTACAAGTCTTCACACAACACTTACATCAAGATGGACGACACTACAAGTCTTCACACAACACTTACATCAAGATGGACGACATTACAAGTCTTCACACAACACTTAAAACAAGATGGACGACACTACAAGTCTTCACACAACACTTAAAAACAAGATGGACGACACTACAAGTCTTCACACAACACTTAAAACAAGATGGACGACACTACAAGTCTTCACACAACACTTAAATCAAGATTGACGACATTACAAGTCTTCACACAACACTTAAATCAAGATTGACGACACTACAAGTCTTCACACAACACTTAAAACAATTGTTATGATTGATTGAAGCACATTGATGATATTATCTTTATTTAAATTATCTTTATTTAAATAGATATGTTTATTATCTTTATTTTCTGTTTTATTTCTGTTTATTTGTAATTGATTCTCTGCTGATGCAACAACAGCGACTGCCATTTCAGTGTCCCTGCAGTGCTCTGCTCAATTTTACTCGTCATAATTGATAAATAAAACATATTATTAAAGCAACACTGTGTGTGTGTTGTTGACACTCATCAAAGTTGGTTTTACAATGAAAAAAAGATGAAAACGGTGCCGGAGATTAGCTGATAACGGAAGGACGGACAGACACACACGGACGGAGTGCAAAACATACACTCTCCCCATGCCTTCGGCCTGGTGGAGACAAACATACTCTCTCCCCATGCCTTCGGCCTGGTGGAGACAAACATACTCTCTCCCCATGCCTTCGGCCTGGTGGAGACAAACATACTCTCTCCCCATGCCTTCGGCCTGGTGGAGACAAACATACTCTCTCCCATGCCTTCGGCCTGGTGGAGACAAACATACTCTCTCCCCATGCCTTCGGCCTGGTGGAGACAAACATACTCTCTCCCCCAGGCCGTTGGCCTGGTGGGGGTGGGGGAGGGCGGGGTTATGTTTTCATATTCTTGCCCTCGGGGCCACTTTTGGGGGATAAGTGCCTTGCTTAAGAGCACACTGGTAGGCCCTCATTTCAGTTGAGCGTATAACCTGGCTTCAGGATCGGTTGCTGGTACAACGTACAACCTCCCACCCCCGGTTTCACAGAACGTGTGTGAATGACGGTGAACGGCGATCTTATTTTGTTTTTAAAATTTAAAATTTTGTCATATGTTCTTCTTTGAAAGGTTTAATTATCAATAAACATTCAATTGAACCATAGTTTTCTTGTCTCAATCTTTTGCTGTTTTCCAATAATAAAAAAAATACCCCACTGGGGCTCATGCTCATTATCTTGTCAGAACAGAGTTTGCTTTAATTTACCTTAATCAAAACCCAGATGTGTTTGTGAAGTCTTAATTTCATATTGCCTCGTTTCAAGGCACTTTTTTTGACCTGGGAAGGATTCTGCAAAATGTCTTCTAAATCCTTCTTGAAAAAGCTATGTTTTTCTATGTCAGTCGTTCTCAAACACATTCATGTCACTTTTCACAATTCTTCAAAAATAGCAGACCTACAAGCTCGTAGCGCTCCACTCGGTGGCGCGCTATGAGCTTGTAGATCTGCTATTTTAACACCAAAAGGGGTTCCCGCCCAGAATGGGTCAACAGAGACAATATCCAAAGAAGAATGGTCGCAGCTCAGCATCAGATGACATTTTATTCCATTTTCTTCCAAAAACATTAACCTCTGCTTTTTGAAATTAAAAAACAATAAATTTATAACAATGCAAACCCATTGTTGATAATAATCACTTTGATGTACAAAAACGTAAATGAGAATTCGCTGAAGGAGGTATATGAGCCTTCACTCCCTGCTAACAACACATACTTGTTCATAGACAAGTGTTTCATGCCCTCGAAAAAACGATGAACCGTGTACAGATGGGACATTTGGCTACCGAATGAGTCTAGTCAATGCGGCATACACAATACTGAACATACACGGGGGGGGGGGGGGGGCTCACATGATGAAGACTGGACCTAGCCTGCATGGATGGAAACTAGCGCCCCATTTAGACACTGCGTCGCACGCTGAAAATAGCCGATCTACGAGCTCGTAGATTGGCAATTCTCAAGGGCGCACGACTTAAGTGTAAATCGGGCGTGAAAGTGTTGTGTGAAAATGCATGGAGAGACATGCGCCTTTCACTGATTGGACGTTATGGGAATGAGATTTCCACCTCGGGGTAACGTCGAGGTCTGGTTTCCGGCAGGCGGATTCACATCCGTGAGCAAGGTTTAGGTTAAGATTGTGACGGCAGAGCCTGGACTACAGAAAACGGATGAGTCTTTAGTTGTAACTGGATATATATCTTAACACAATTCTTCACTTTTTCATGGTTCGCGTCGATGAAGGCGTTAATGTCTGGTGATACTAGCAGTCAGGTTCTTGGGATTAGTACTTGGTAGTTCAGTTAACTCCTTTAAGGTCTGACCTCGAAATAAAAAAAATAAAAATCTATATATAAATGGCAGACCTACAAGCTTGTAGCGTGGCGCGCTATGAGCTTGTAGATCTGCTATTTTTCAATAGCTAAATTATAACATGTTACAAACACCAAAAGGGGTTCCCGCCCAGAATGGGTTAAAGTACATTTCAGGGCCTTTTCTTTCAAAGACCTTTTATAGACCCTAATGAACCCCTGCATGTAACGAAAACCTGCAAATCAAAATTAAGTTGAAAAAAAAAAGAGTGTACAATGAAATAAAAACGTCTGGGGGAGACTGACAATGATGTGGCACAGATGACAGAACACACCCCTAGGACACTTCGAGGTATAATAAATCTAGTGAGTGTTTTGTATATGGGTTGGTCGACCACTGTGATCTCCTTCGGTTGATTCACTCCATTTGGCCCCGTTTCTCAAACTGTCTTCCACTGGAAGTTAGTGTATAATTGGCCTATTCCGAATCAATGGCATTATCTCGCCTAAAATGTGCTCCGAAAACCAAAGCCCTTTACGTCCAGGAAACCAGTTTGTCGTTTTGCAAATGACGGAATGATGATGCAGTCCAATCGATGGCAACAGACGGGTACAAAACTGAGCAAACACGTTTAACATCAGACCACTGGACCAGACCAAACATAGAGTTACAGTACTTTGACTTCCAATCACAACCTCCCCAAGATGCTGCTGGCATAGTACGAAAAAGGAGCAAGCATTCAAACACACGTATTGAAAATAGCAATGCTTTTAATAAAGAGCGGTTTTACAAGACTGCAATGTTTTAGCTAGCTAAGGTGATGACTGGCATTGGCATTCACGGTGTTTTACAAGAGATGCAGTGATTTAACGGTTTGAAGTTTGATGAGAGGGGGAGGATTTTGCAAGTTGCATTTCTGCATGCGAGGCTGGCCCTTCAAACGGTTAACTGGCCCTTACATCTTGTAAAACGCGTGGCTAATGAATGTCAATGAACGTTCATGTCAAGAGGTAAGTAAAAAAATCTCATGGAGAAATTTCCTAAACATTTTCCAAACACACCGGTAAGTGAGAGTTCACACAATGGTCATGCTTTTACCGGTTGCACACGAGCCCAATAAAAAGACGACACTTAATCATGCAAAAAAAACCAACCAAAAAGACAGTTTCTTTTGTCTCTTGAAAATCAAAGAGGGAAAATTAAAAAGAAAGCAAATTATTTCAGAGTTTTGATATCATCCATCCGTAGTGACCTTTGAATAAGAAGCTGCGCTTTGATGATGACTTTGGTGCAAAAAAAATGTTCCTGTTTTTTTTGTTTGTTTGTTTTTTTTGTGAAGAGGACAGACCCTGTTCTGTCCGCTCCCGTGATGAAGACACTCTTGGTGTAGACCAGTTGTGATAGAGTTGACCCCTGGACACGTCACCCCCCCCCCCCCCTCTTATCCCTCATCGGGATGGACACAAACATCGACCCACCCACCCCCAGTTCCCCCCCCCCCCTTTCAACATACAACCATCCAAAACACAGATACAGCAATAAAATTGTCCCACATACAGTACAGTTGTCCAAAAAACGGGGCTTCGGTCACTTACTTTACAGAGAGAGAGAGAGAGAGCACATCTAAAAACACATGAAGTGCGTTACCTTATATACAGAGGACACGGCAAAACTGTAACAGGAGGTTTGGGGGGCGGGGCTAGCAGGGCTCGCCACGTGGGACGCAAGGTGACGTACTGTTGCGTTGGAACATTTTGGCAGACAGAAAGACGGAAACACTGGAACGAGGAGGAGGAGGAGGAGTAAATGGGGAAGGTTTTTTTTAGAACTACGACGATTATTTCTCTCCGAATATAACATACAAAAAAAAGGTCAGCTCGTTGCTCGTTATAGACATTCAGTGAAATGATGTGTCATTATCACCGGAGCATCTCTCGGACCGCTTTGCTCGCTTGGCGACCGAGGTTTTCCCCCCAACAACGTTCTCTCGGCTGGTAGTGGAGTTCTAGCTGCAATTGTGTATATAGGGACTACTTAGGGGGAGATTGGCTTCGTGGGCTTGGCCCATTTTGACCTGGGAACGATTCTGCCAAATGTCTTCTAAATCCTGACTGTCTCCTTGAAAAAGCTGTGTTTTTCTATGTCAGTCGTTCTCAAACACTCTCATGTCACTTTTCACGATTCTTTAAAAAAAATAGCAGACCTACAAGCTCGCAGCGCGCCACTCGGTGGCGCGCTATACGAGCTTGTAGATCTGCTATTTTTCAATAGCTAAAGCATAACCTAATGCCAACACCGAAAAGGGGTTCCCGCACAAAATGGGCTCAACAGCGAGTTCAGACTGTAGGCCCCATATTCATTCTTCGCCTTAATTCTAAAAGCGGTTTAGATTGGAACCGTCAGCCATGTGTAGCCACAGCAGCCGGGAGGTGTTTGTTTTGTTTTGTTTCCGTATAGGTTGGGCCAAGAGATCCATGATTAATTTCTTCTTCCACCTGCTGACAAGGGATCCCTTTATCCTTGGACCAGAATGACGCTACGCCGTAGTACAGAGACTTAGACATGGTAACGACACACATCGCTAAGTTATAGTACCCAACGCCGACACACTCTCTCGCAAGTCACCTTTCAACTCTCTAAACACAGCAGTACTACACACACACACACACACACACACACACAGAGGAGGCCCTGTGGCCTCGCCAACAGAACATGACCCTGTTTATCTCAATGGGGATGGCGTGTGCACATTAGCGTACACACAGACACACAGTACATCATGTTAGTTAACATACAACAATCAATAGAAAACGACTTCCTCCCAACTAATTATTGCCCCCTTTCAACTGTACATCCCAGCAATGGTTTTTAGGTTTTTGTGCAGCAGAGCGTTGTCCCCTCTTTGAAGGTTTGTGCTATATATATGTATATATATACTGTCTGTCTGTTAAGTCCTATACTTTTAACAACCCAGTAAAGTCACGTTGAGATTTAAAAATCCCTAAAGTCCTCCCTCGTCTTGGCTCCGAGTGCCATCTAAAATCACCGTGTGTGGACATTACTAGGGTTGGAGTTCTGCCACAGACATGATCAGTTTTTACTTTACTAAGATCTGCTCCTCCGTACGTTTTTGACTTGTCCCGTGGACCTTTTTTTTTTTTTTAAGTGGCCCTTGTCCACGATATGCCACTTTGGCGGAAGTGCAACATCTAACTAACTATACAGTAATTTACCCGTGCCCAGTGGTTTTATTGTGCCCTTCATCACAACGGTGTTAAGGGGTACGTGGTGGTCATTTCTGGACAGTCGGGACCCTATATGCTCAGTGCCAGGGGGCGGGCGGGCGGGCGGACAGACAGACACCATTTCGGGGGCTGGTCAGTTAGTCTCGGACTGTTTCTGATTGGCAAAAGAAGACCGAGAATAACTTCCTCGCTAAAAGTCCAGTCATCATCTCGACCATCTGGCTCTCAGTGCATTGTTCGCTACCGTTCAGAGCAGTAAAGGGTAAAAAAAAAAAAGAAAAGAAAAGAGTAACGTCACAAAACTAGAAAAAAGAAAAATGGGATTCTTTGGAGAATCCCGACACTCGACTCACACAAGTTACAGGACTATTATACAGCAGGGACGGCTTCTAAACAGTGTCTAAGTAACTGGGGGAGGGGACGGACGGACGGGACTTTTGAGATTGCATGTTGACCGCACAGCTGCGGACGAAATAAGAATATGTAAATACAGACCAAGAAAACAAACCAAAAAAAAAAGTCCCCAAGTAGCAAAGTTAGTGAGTGTATGAGGTTTCATTTTACATCCAAATGTAATGCCTGGGTCTGGCTCAGTGCTTTCATCAGTTTTTCCAGTGCAGTAACAATTTGATACCTGGAAAGATATTACACACAACAGTGACATCAGATAACTGACATCTCTACATAGGAATGAAAAACTAAACAAAAACATAACATAACATACGTACGTACGTACACGCCCACCCATCTCCACACACACACACACACACACACACACACACACACACACACACACACACACACACACACACACACACACACACACACACACACACACACACAGGCATGCATACAAACATCTATCCAAGTAATAGTCATTTGAAGTTGGCAACAAACAAAATGGAACTAATAAGTTCAAAGATAGACTTAAGTTGCAATGTTGATACAGTACACTCCAATAGTGGGGTGGGGTGTGTGTGTGTGGGGGGGGGGGGGGGGGGGGGGGGAGACGACTCCTGTTACACGCATACGCGCAACACACATCCATGTCACTTCCGAGACATCGGACGGTGACCGCGGCTGTGATGGATTGGACGCACACAAGCGGGAAGCGGAGTGGTTTTTTGAATTTACGATGCTTAAAATCACCAACACGTACATACATACACCCTTGGCAAAGTTCACGTTTTTAGTAAAGTGCGTGCAAACGATCCAATCAGAGAAAGAGACATGTGTCAAGTCCGTCGAGTGTGGGGTTAGGGTTGCAGGGCAGCAAGGGGAGTGTGGATTTGGGGGGACAGGTGTGTGTTTTTTTGTTTTTTTTTTGCAGGAAATTCATCGGGGGAAAAGGGTGTCGGTCGCAGGGGTGGAGGGGGGGAGGTCTAGGTCACAATGCTCCCACACTGACCGACATGGCTGTCAAGTCATTGAAGCAAATCATCGTTAGCCATTCATCATCAGCATCAATTTCATTCCAGCAGACAGAACATCCAGCCCATTCAGAAACAACAGATCAAACAGGATGGGGGGAGGGGAGGGGTGGTGGGTGGTGCTCCGATGTCCCAGGCTTACAGAACAGAGGAGAGGGGCTTGGCGAAGGAGGACAGGAGAGGAGAGGACGGATGAAAAGCAAAGCAGACTCAGTGTTTTGGTCTGTTGTTATCCATCCTCTGGTCCTCCATTCTTTAGAATTCTCTCCCGCTCCTCCCTTCCTCTACCTCTTTCTCCTCTTCTTCCTTCCTTCCTTCCTTCCTCCAGCGCAGGATTTGGTTCTGGGTTGGTTTGCTTCAACTCTCCCTCTCTCCCCTCCTCTCCTCTTTCGGCTTTGCTGCCTCGAGTCACGCCGTCGTCCCCTACATGAAGTGCATCTGCAGACAATGGAGGTGTCATTTATTGGGCCATCATGTCTATTGACGAGCATATTAACGGCCACAGAGCTAGCGGCACAACCTCTCCAGAGAGAGAGAGCCGACTTTGCTTGCTTGCTTAAGCACTTTTCAACCTGTTTTGGGGGTGTCGTCATAGTTAACACTTTTCTGCGATATGATTAAGTATGATTAAGGGCTTGGGTGGTTAACTATACCGTATGAAATTATGTGTTCGCACAAAGTGTCAAATCAAACTTACGTTGGGATGGGTTGTTACGGTATGAGTGTTAGGCCAGCTAAAGCTTTCAACAACCACTTGGGAGGTTTTATTTCACCGTTAGTCTTTTAAAAGGCTGACTGTATAAGAGAGAGCTACAACGTTGTCACATTGTAATGTAGATTGGCTTTTTTTTTTTTTTTAACAATTTCTGAAGATACTCTGTATTTTAAATTAAACACTCCTGAGGTGGACGAGACTGTTCCATCAAACGCAACGAGAGCAGCTTTGCTGCCAGCTAAAGGTTAACGAGCTGGGTAATACTGCGATGTAAAGCAACACAGCTGCAGCTCATAACCTTAAAAGGGTGCGGTGGACGTACTGTAGGTGTGCCAATGAGCAACTGTACTGTACACTGTAGCTTAGCCCTTTCTGGGCGGGAACCCCTTTTGGCGTTTTAAGCATTGTTATGCTTTAGGTATTGAAAAATAGCAGATCTACAAGCTCGCTACGAGCTTGTAGGTCTGTTCCAGGGGTCCCTGGAACAACATATTTTGAGATGGGGGTCGGAGGCCAAGTACATATGATTCTAGGGGTCCTTGACATGAAATAGCATGAGAACCACTGAGAGAGAAACAGACATTTGTAGAATCGAGCTCCGGTCTAAATGGGTTAACTGCCGGTTAAACGCTTAATTCTGACTGGTCAGTTGCGTGTTTAATTTCTCGATACATCAGAGCCGCTGCTAAGAACGGACGGCATGTTCTGGTGAATAGACGCTCAGGGCTCCATTTCCGCTAAACCCCTTATCCCTAAACTAACCCTAACCCTAAACCCCTTATCCCTAAACTAACCCTAAACCCCTTATCCCTAAACTAACCCTAACCCTAAACCCCTTATCCCTAAACTAACCCTAACCCCCTTATCCATAAACTAACCCTAACCCTAAACCCCTTATCCCTAAACTAACCCTAACCCCCTTATCCATAAACTAACCCTAACCCTAAACCCCTTATCCCTAAACTATGTTTATCCTAAAAATGTTTTTCAAAATAGTAAAAAAATACATAATGTCTACAAGCTCAGAATGTGTCACGGTGCGACGCCTTTGAGCTTGTAAATCAGATTTTTGCTTTATTTGAATTGGAGCCCTGCATTTATTGTTTTGCTATTTTAAGATTAGATTACTGAAAAGTAGTTATACTTTATGAACTTAAATACAAACGCACCAGACATAAATTACTAATATAGACTGCAGTAATTAAAGCAGGTTATGTAACAGCTGAAATCAATAATACATCAGTACTTGCATATTAACCGGTGGGCCTCATTAAGTGAAGTGGCCCAAAAGTTGCAGTCGTATGCCGTATGTATGCAGATGGTGGTCGTTCTGCCTGTTCTGTATCCAACACTGTGGCCAAGTAATCTCATTTTACAGCTAAACGGTAATACTTTAGTACACTAAAGTATGTTTCTGCATGAAACATAGCGACGTAATCCTGATCCATATTTGAACGGCACCAGTGCCTAGTTTGGTGAATTTGAGCAGCCGTAGAAATGTCTGTTTGAAAATGACAGTTTTCTGAAAAGGCTATGTTTCTATGTCAGTCGTTCTTCGATTTTTCTTTATATATTTATTATCCCACGATTTTGTAACCCATTTTTCACCCCTGTGTCAATCATCTAATGTGATCCTGGGCTCTACACACCCTCCACCAACCTAGTCCCCATATATGGGGGACAAGGGGAGAGCAACGGACTTGAACTCATGCTTCCTTCATGCCTGAGTGTCCAAGTTGCTCCTTTACACCTGACAGGGGGGGAGTTTCCCTGGTTGGACGTAGCGCGTGGAAGGAACACGTTATTCCAACCAGTTCCTTTCCCCTCCATCAGGCGCCCCAGCTGGCCAGGGGGAGGCAGTTTAGTGACCAGGATTACTGCATGTTTTTTGTGAGGGTATACCTACCCTAGGGGACACGGGGAGAACATGCAAACACACACAGAAAGGCCCTTTCGCCAACCCCGCCTTCGGGTATGAACACTGATGACGCGGAGGAGGAAACACGCCGCCAGCACCCACAGCGTCCCGAGCGGGAATCGAACCCAGGACCTTCTAGCTGTGAGGCGACAGCACTACCAACTGTGCCACCGTGCCACTGTTCTTCGATTTTTCAAAAATAGCAGACCTATAAGCTTGTAGACCTGCTATTTAAATAGCTAAAGCATAACATAATGCTAACACCAAAAGGGGTTCCCGGCTAAAATGGGTTAAAATACACGAGCATATAGAGACACAAAGGGACTACAAATGTCACGCCCCCAAATGAGACAGCGGCTCCACTTCTGGTCCGTTAGAACGCTGTACTGCAGGCCAGCCCACATAGAAGTCCATTGAAATTCAACTGTATAGTTCGCCTACTTTTAAAATGTAACAAAATGAACTGAAGACTATGAATAAAAATATGTTTCCATTACATACATTGTTTTGTTTTCTCAATAGAGGATGTATTTCACATTTAACTTAGCACTTGAATGAGTTATACCCATAATGTTTACGGAGCAGAGGGGAGACGGCATACAGAGAACCTGTCGCTTTTAAGGACGCCGACTTTGAAGAGTGGAATTCTCAATAATACATCCCGATCCCGACTGACTTTGTTCATCCGTGTCTATATTTTGAACATGTCACGGGCTTACTAATAATTATGTTCCACCTACCTCGGAGCGCCGACCGTGTGTTATACCGTTGTCAACTTGTTGTATAATTAACTTAGAATTGAATAGTTGGGAAAATAACCCAGCTAAATGGAGGAGTGACATTATATCCTGACATTTTCATACCTAGTGAATTCCCCAGATGAGTATTAATAATTAGTCTCTGATGGAGTATATTATAGTACATTGTGGGTTTTATATTTAGATGGCAGGTATGTGATATTGAAACGGACAAATACAACATATGGGACACTTTATTAGGACACGAAATAAATCGTTACAAAGCCTCAGTAATCAACCAGTGAAATAAGGGTATTTTATGATGCCTCTCATAGGGATTGCATCGACAGCTGCAGTACAGCGTTCTAACGGACCAGAAGTGGGGCCGCTGTCTCATTTGGGGGCGTGACATTTGTAGTCCCTATGTGTCCCTCTATATGCCTGCCCTTTTTGTTCCATTCCTAAGCCAATAATGCTGCTGCTCTGACAAAACTCTGTCTAATCACTAATCAGCACAACATGACGATGTTTCTAAAGTGATTAATCCATTCTCAAATCTTCTATTAACGGCTAGGTGCGCCGTCATGCTCATTTTCAGCACGGCTGGAGAGCCTATTTCAACCAATCGCTTGGTCAGAACCTGTAGTAATATACATTCAATATTTCATTCCACTTTAGTCTTTTTTCTCCATTTTTAGGGCGACTCCTCTGAGTACCCACCAGAGGGAGCTCAAGTACCACCAGTGGTACTATACTACCAGTGGTTGGGAACCCCAAGTAGAGTGACTATTTTTCTTCAGCAGAAGCAAGGAAATCCAAATATGTTTTGTTACATTCTGTCATGTCATTCCCGCATCAACTTGGCAGTGTTTATTCCTCAACCATGACCACCCCGTTGTTCATGATCCCTGTTGGCACTAGCACCTATACACACCTTACATCAGTGGTTCCCACAGTGGGGTCTGGTGTATTATTACAAAACATACACTAAACAACTTCAGTCCTACATTTCTTTATTTTAACTCAAGTAAAACAACATGTACTTAAGTGTGACACCTAAGTGTCCACTCAACTGTCATTGACAGGTAACCTAGTGGGGGAGTGGTTAGTGGGTGGGGGAGTGATTATGCAAGACATTAGGGGTGTGGACAAGCATCTATTGTCACACCCATTCCAGAGGTGCTAAATTCTGATGAATCTTTGCAGGCCAAATTAACTACTTTGCATCTGTATCTGCTTTCTGTTTCAACAAGTTTTAGATGGTCATATCTCCTTAAATTATTGTCCAATTTCATTGAATGATACATCATATGAAAGCTTACATTCTGTACTTTAATAATCTGTAATAATCTGTAATCTGTAAAAATCGAGTTGAGGACCAAAGTGCTGGCCTGTGTCACATTTTGGGGGTCCTTGACATGAAAAGGTTTGGGAACCACTGCCTTACATCACACTCGCACTCAAGAGGACTACGATGGAAATTACTTCTCAAGCTTTTTTTGTGTTTTATCAGATATGTGGTCATTGTTTAATACGTTTTTGTACAAAAAATGAAAAGGGGTATCAAGCTCATTCCAGCACTTAGGATGATTTTCAACCTTTAGATGGCAGCAAACTCACATGCTTTGCCTAGAGTTTTATTTTAGCCATAATTTTGGGGGTGGTGGGGGGGGGGGGCAGTGTGCCATAGAGTGCATCGCCATCTTCTGGCTAGAATAAGTAGTTCACACTGACGACTTAACCACTAAATACACTTAAAGGACAACTTTAGTTTTTTTTTTCAACCACGGTTCATGTTTTAGGTTGTTTCTCTAATGACAACCTAAAACATGAACCATTGGTTGAAATCTCCGAGACGGCCAATTTGTATTAATTATTAAATCAATGTTAATTTAACTGGACCGTTAAGGTCCATTTGTTTCCATTATCAGAGTTACAGACCCACAAGGATTTGGTGGTTCCAAACTATCATTTAGCATGGGGGACCCCCTGGAACTGCCTCAAGGACGTTGTGAGCTTGTAGATCGGCTATTTGAACTATTTTAAAATGTTTTGTCATAATAGTAAAAAAAATGGTAAATAAGTTTAGGGTTAAGGGGTGGCGCAAGACATAGCCCAATAGGCATACTGCTTGTACACCTGCTTCCTGTTCATAGGCCTATACTTCCTGTTTACAGCCACTTTAACTTAAAATATCTGCGCGTGCGTGTGGGTGTGTGTGTGTGTGTGTGTGTGTGTGTGTGTGTGTGTGTGTGTGTGTGTGTGTGTGTTTTACCTGTGCCCCTGGGATGGGTCCAAAAGGGTTTGAGGGTCTGAGGACAGGCTGGTTGTACATGACAGGCTGCGGGGCCATCATCTGAACACCTCCCATCTGATGGTGGCCCATCTGAGGAGGGAGCTGGCCGAGAGACATAGGCCGAGGGATGGGAGAGAGAGAGAGAGAGAGAGAGAGAGAGAGAGAGAGAGAGAGAGAGAGAGAGAGAGAGAGAGAGAGAGAGAGAGAGAGAGAGAGAGAGAGAGAGCGATGGGAGAGAGAGAGAGGAGACAGGCCGAGGGATGGGAGAGAGAGAGAGGAGACAGGCCGAGGGATGGGAGAGAGAGAGAGAGAGGAGACAGGCCGAGGGATGGGAGAGAGAGAGAGAGGAGACAGGCCGAGGGATGGGAGAGAGAGAGAGAGGAGACAGGCCGAGGGATTGGAGAGAGAGAGAGGAGACAGGCCAAGCAATGGGAGAGAGAGAGAGAGGAGACAGGCCCAGCGATGGGAGAGAGAGAGAGAGGAGACAGGCCGAGGGATGGGAGAGAGAGAGAGAGGAGACATGCCGAGGGATGGGAGAGAGAGAGAGAGAGGAGACAGGCCGAGGGATGGGAGAGAGAGAGAGAGAGGAGACAGGCCGAGGGATGGGAGAGAGAGAGGAGACAGACCCAGCGATGGGAGAGAGAGAGAGAGAGGAGACAGGCCGAGGGATGGGAGAGAGAGAGAGAGAGGAGACAGGCCGAGGGATGGGAGAGAGAGAGGAGACAGGCCCAGCGATGGGAGAGAGAGAGAGAGAGGAGACAGGCCGAGGGATGGGAGAGAGAGAGGAGACAGGCCGAGCGATGGGAGAGAGAGAGAGAGAGGAGACAGGCCGAGGGATGGGAGAGAGAGAGAGAGGAGACAGGCCGAGGGATGGGAGAGAGAGAGAGGAGACAGGCCGAGGGATGGGAGAGAGAGAGGAGACAGGCCCAGCGATGGAAGAGAGAGAGAGAGAGAGAGAGAGAGAGAGAGAGAGAGAGAGAGAGAGAGAGGAGACATGCCGAGGGATGGGAGAGAGAGAGAGGAGACAGGCCGAGGGATGGGAGAGAGAGAGAGGAGACAGGCCGAGGGATGGGAGAGAGAGAGGAGACGTGGATAGAGAGAGCTTAGATCAACAGCTGTACTCGTTTCATTCCAACACATTCTCCTGACTGGCGGAAAATGTTCGTCCAGTATACCTTTTTTTTTTCGCTGACGAAAACTCAACGGAAACTAAATACAAACTAAGCTGTGATGACTTAAACTATAAGGACTAAATGTATACATCAAATGAAAACTACATTAAAACGTTAGGGAGGGATTAGTGGCGATGAGAAGACATTAAGACAAGTGATTTTATGCTTTATGTTCACTCTCCCAACCTGTCGACAGCACGGCCCGCTAAAATACAACTAGACGAACACTGAAACATCTCGGATGACTCAATATTTTGTTGTATTCAAAAGGATATAACTAAACTAAGTAGAAATGTGCCGTAAACATGGTTGCAACTTGCTGGTTGTCGCTTGGTGCAGCTATAGCGACAACATTGTGCGACGGCGTATAATGCCCGATCTATACTTGGTGTCGTGCCGCGCGTCACGCGCCGAACTATAGCAGATCTACAAGCTCACGTAATGCATTGCAGTGTGACACATTGTGATCTCATAAGGTCGTCTATTTTCTGTGCACAACACTGGCACACAACAACTAAATATGGGGAGATTCACACTATGGTCCCGGGACCGCATCAGGACCGATTGAAGTGTACTCGGATACGGGTCGATGCAATGTGAAAGCATTGAGTACAGTTGAATGAAGTGTACTCGGATACGGGTCGATGCAATGTGAAAGCATTGAGTACAGTTGAATGAAGTGTACTCGGGTACGGGTCGATGCAATGTGAAAGCATTGAGTACAGTTGAATGAAGTGTACTCGGGTACGGGTCGATGCAATGTGAAAGCATTGAGTACAGTTGAATGAAGTGTACTCGGGTACGGGTCGATGCAATGTGAAAGCATTGAGTACAGTTGAATGAAGTGTACTCGGGTACGGGTCGATGCAATGTGAAAGCATTGAGTACAGTTGAATGAAGTGTACTCGGATACGGATGGATGCAATGTGAAAGCATTGAGTACAGTTGAATGAAGTGTACTCGGGTACGGATGGATGCAATGTGAAAGCATTGAGTACAGTTGAATGAAGTGTACTCGGGTACGGATGGATGCAATGTGAAAGCATTGAGTACAGTTGAATGAAGTGTACTCGGGTACGGATGGATGCAATGTGAAAGCATTGAGTACAGTTGTAATGAAGTGTACTCGGGTGCAGAAGAATCAAGGCCAATGTGAATCATGGCCGGCTGGGGGACCAGGCAATCGTATTGGGGAACAGTTTGAATCAAACAGACTCAGTGTGAATCTTCCCGGCACTAAGGCAGATATCCCCAAACTGTCTTGGCCGTGCGTGCACCCCCTGTTGCCTCCTGACCTAGCTGACGCACCCCCCAACGCTAAGCCTCCTTGCATTTGGCCGGGAAATGATAAGAAAATGTAATATGATTATGGCAAATAATCACAGAATGTCACTGCACGGAGAGACATGCAGCTGCTGTATACCCCCACAGCTGCTCTATACATCTCCTTAACGACAACCGGATTTTGCCATTTGTGCTAAATAACACCGTAAAACCGCCATTGCCCTTTTCATGTCACGCATCACCGTGAGGGCGTTCGCGCACCACAAGGGGTGCACGCCAGGGAGTGCACAGAGAGTGTTAGAGGCAGGGGCTGAAATCCCGTTAAGAGGGCACTTTTGGACAAAAATTGCAGATCTACAAGCGCACAACGCGCCACGCTGCGACGCGCTGAGAGCTTGTAGATCAGCTATTTTCAGGGCGCAACCCAGCACTCTTTAGCTACTAGAGATGTGGTGTAACAACATGGATTTTCGAGACAAATTTGTTTCAACGCTAAAGGGTGCGTTCCAAGTTCAGGAGACTTCGGAAAAATTGCTATTTTCCTGAATGCTGCCTTTCGGCATGGCATGGCATGGAAACGAGTGTGGCATTTGCATTTCTTCCAACACAGTAAATGCCGCATTCGTGGTCTGGAGAGGGCAGTTGTTGTACAGACGGGTACAAGGGCAGGGGCTGAAGCCCCCTTTGATGTCTATGTGTGCACGTCCCTGGTGCACGTGTGACGCACACAAAATGTATGGTCACATTTTAGTTTGTATTTATTTTGTTTATCATTTTGAAGATGATATTTTGTTTTGTGAAAAGAAAGTTGCTAATAGGAGCAAGAATGTTTCTATATGGACAATGCACTATCTTGGTTTAATTTCAAGCGTTCTCTATGACACTATTCAGTGGAACTTTCCTAGTGTTTCCACCACTAGGGGGCAGTGTGGCGATTCGCTTCGTTCTCAGAGGCACACATTGACTGGACTGAATCACTTCCTCATTCTGCATGAGGAGGCTGAAAAGACAACATCATCGTCACCTGTCTTATTTATTTTATTCCTGTTTTATCAGGTTTGTACTCCATAACAGACTCTTAAACTACACACAGTTGTTGCCCACATTTTATGTTACTGTTGAGATCGTTTTTGGTAAAGCTGAATATAATTTTGAGTGGTTTTGTGACCCAAAGAATGTCCCGTTTTTACATGTGTTCCTAACATGGTGGTCCTGTTGTGTTTTAAGAAGTATTTTTGATGAACAGAATGTTTGATTATAAAACGTTTTGTATTATTTTACATTATAATGCACTTTAAAGTAGTTTAGCATTATACTATGAAAAACGTTTTGTCTACAGCCATTTGAAACTCAGTTCTGCACTATGATACTTACCTGCTGTTTAGGGATATATATTTGTAGCGCTATGCTAGGTTATTTGCAATACATTAAATAATGCGCACTACTGTCTGACACAGACACTTAAAGGATCTTTGTGGTATGAGGAAAACATACTGGTAGTTATTAAAGTAACTATGGTTATGGAAACTAAATGTGAACAATGTGATGTCATGAAGAAAAGGAGTATTGTGACTGTTATATTTTGATTGGTTTATTGAAAAAGAAAAGAATGATACAGAGAAAATGAATATATTGAATTGTGAATTAATAAATATGATTCTGCATGAGGAGGCTGAAAAGACAACATCATCGTCACCTGTCTTATTTATTTTATTCCTGTTTTATCAGGCATAGGAGGGCTTCCCCAGCAGCAAAACTCATCTGCTTATGGGTCTCACAACTGGGACTTGTAACAGATTTGTGGGGGCTCGTCCGGGATCGGCGCCACCTGATGATCGGAGTAGGACGTCGATCCAGTGATTCCTGAACCTGTGGGCCAGAGTGCTTCATCGTCAGAGCGAGAAGCTGTGAGAGTCGAGAGCGTCTGACTGCTGCCAGAGCAAGGACTTCACAAGCTGAGGGTGTCTGATTGATGTTCACGATGGCAGACAACGAGAGGAAAACGCTGACCTGGACCATAAAGAAGAAGCTATTCAACCTTTCTTCAGATGAACTGCTACAGCTTGCCAAAGTCATCTCACGCTCACAAGAGTCTACTCAAGCTAAGTTGGTCAACCAGGATGAAGAGAGCTGTATTGATTTTTTGTGTTCATGGATGGAAAGCACAGATTTGCTAGAGTCAGATGATCAGGGCATGTCAGAGTTGAGCACTATGCTAGATATTATTGCTGAAATTATTGATAAGCGTACCAAGAGTGATGTTATTACAGGCGCTGGAGCAGAGGTTGATGTATCTGTTGTGTCTGATGCTAATGTTTCACCACACTTATCTGAGAGTGTCCACACTGACACACATGTTACGGATACACCCTCTGACATTGCACCATTTGATTTGGCCGCTCAAAGTGATGCCCTGGCATTACAAATCAGTAAGCTGATGTCTACTTATGATGACGTGCACAAAAAGGTTAAACAGGGTGGGGCTTCATTTATTCCACACACTCAATCCACTGATTCACACCAGTCCACACACCACAGCCCGCACACCATAACCCACACTCAACCCACTGTTTCTCACCAGTCCCACAGTCCATACACCACAACTGACACAAAACACACTTACCAGTCCCGCAGTCCACATGTCATAACATCCTCCCTTCCCAACTATGATCACCATACTGGAAGTATGATTGCCCTCAAAGACCTCCCCTTCCTCCAGAAGAAGGAATTCAAGTTGCATGGTGGACAGATTGGTGATAATGCATCCGAAGTAACCTACAACAATATCAGCAAGCAGATTGATCAAGGACTGAGAGAAATGCACACTGAAGGTGAAATCATACGAGCAGTGTTTCGCATCATAAAGCCTGGAAACTTCAAGGATATGCTCACCAGCAAAGATGACATGACCATAGCCGAGCTGAAGAGCTTCCTACAGTCTCATCTGGGAGAGAAAAGCAGTACTGAGCTGTTCCAGGAATTAATAAGTGCCAAACAACATGAACATGAAACACCACAGCAGTTTCTCTACAGGATGATGGGGCTCAAACAAAAAGTGATTTTCATGTCAAAACAGACAGACTCTGATATCAAGTACGAAGCACAAACAGCACAGAATGTCTTCCTTCGCACCGTTTACCAGGGCCTGAATGAGAAACATGATGATATTAGGAGGGAGTTGAAGCCACTTCTCTCAGACCCTGCAGTCACAGATGATGCACTTCTAAGACAAGTCAACAAAACGACAAGTGAAGAAAGTGAGAGGAAGCGACGCTTGGGACGCAGCAATCGCCCCAAGACAGCTCAAGCTCACAGTGGTGAAGTGACCACCAATGAAGTGAACAAAGAGAAGCCTGTTCCCGACACGCAAGTTAAAGATGAGCTCATCCAAAAACTCTGCGCTCAAGTACAGGCTCTGACGGAAGTCGTAACCTCCCTACAGTCAAAAGCTGCATCAAATCCGTCAAGACCTGAGCCCCAGCCCCAGTCCACATGTCAGTGTTCTACTCAACAGATTCAGACTCGACAAGTAAGGAAAGAAAGACCATATGGCTGCCCTAACTGTGTTGCAAATGGCCGCCCCAACTGCAGCCACTGTTTCGCCTGTGGAGAAGAGGGGCACCGTGCTGTCGGGTGCCTGAAGAGGCCTAAACCGTCGGGAAACTCCCCCCGGTCACAGCAGAGGGATCACCTGTGACCGACACCAGCCTTCAGTCCCATCCAGATAGCCCCAAGCCAGCAACAGTGCAGGTCAATCACCATCTTGCCACCCCTTCTCACTCATCGGCTGATGACAGGTCACCAGCACAGCGAGTAGCTAAGCTAATTGGAAAGAAGTGCTTATTGAAATGCAATCTAAGTGGAAACGCTGTGACGGTTCTACTCGACTCTGGGGCCCAAGTCAGTATTATTGACAAGCCATGGAAACACAAATACCTACCTCAACAGGAAGTGCGCCCTCTCAGTGAACTCATAGGAAGCAGAACACTGGATCTCACTGCAGCCAATGGAGGACAGATCCCATATGATGGATGGGTTGAACTCACCTTTAACCTACCTGGCAACGATGATCCAAATCTCGCCATCAGAGTACCCTTCCTGGTCAGCCGTGTGAGCCTTGTGAGACCGATACTGGGCTTCAACGTCATTGAAGAGCTCATCCTAGGGCAGGAGGGTCACATTGAAGTTGTTGCTGTTATTGGCAAGTTGCTGAGAGAGGCCATACAGATCGACAATGACCAAGCAGAGACAATTGTGAACTTGATACAGACCCCGGAACCCGACCAGCACCATGCAGTGGTGAGAGTTGGTCGTCAAGGCATTGTCGTCCGTCCAGGCCATGTCGCTCGCATCAGGTGCAAGGTGCCTGCTGATTTCACGTCCACTGTGGCACTGTTCGAGGTCAACCACCCAGACCTGAGACTGGAGGAGCTAGATATCGGTGATGGCTTGGTTGAAATTCACCAGGTCAGGCAGCCCTATGTGGAGATTCCTGTGGGTAACCACACCCAACACGATGTGACATTGAATAACTTCACAATGTTGGGCAGTATTCAGCTGATCGACAAGATTGTGGAGACAGATCAGATGGATAGCGTCGAGATCAGCAACGTCGACTTACCTGTTCCTGTCGATGAAGACAACAGTAACCCACAAGAACAACCATTCAAGCGGTGGTCTCCTCCTGTCGATATAAGCCACCTAAGTGACGAACACCAAGCTGTAGTCAAGCAAATGCTCTACGAGGAGTCAAATGCGTTTGCTCAGGATGAAAATGACATGGGGTGCATTCCAAGCCTTCAAATGGGGATAACCCTGAAGGATGACATCCCAGTACAGAGGAGCTACACAGCAATTCCCAAACCACTGTACAAGGAAGTTAAGGAGTACATCCAAGACTTACTGGCAAAGAAGTGGATTGTAAAGTCCAAATCTCCATACTCTGCACCAGTGGTTTGTGTCCGCAAGAAAGATGGAAGTTTGCGGCTATGCATAGATTACAGGCTCCTGAACCAAAAGACAGTTCCAGATAGACACCCTCTCCCCCGTATTCAAGACCTCATTGACACGCTGGGTGGCTACAATCTGTTCTCAATTTTGGATCAGGGAAAAGCCTATCATCAAGGCTTCATCGCAGAGGGGTCGAGACACATGACCGCCTTCATCACTCCATGGGGCTTGTATGAGTGGGTGCGCATCCCCTTTGGGCTTTCAAACGCCCCAGCTGCTTTTCAGAGGAGCATGGAGGAAATGCTTGACTCCTTGCGAGACGAATGCTGCATACCATATTTGGATGACGTTCTCTGCTATAGTAAGACCTTTGAAGACCATGTAGAGTCGCTGAGACGAGTGCTGAGGGCGCTCCAACGTCACGGTGTAAAGCTCAGGCCAAACAAGTGCGAGCTCTTCAGAAAAGAAGTTCGTTATCTGGGGAAGCTGGTCTCTGCTGAGGGAGTGCGGCTAGACCCCAAGGACCTGGAAGCCATTCAGGCCTTGAGGAGTAAAACCCCCAACACCGTCGGAGAGGTCCGTAAGCTTCTAGGATTCTTAAGCTACTACAGAACGTACATTCAAGATTTCTCTAAAATTGCCAAACCGATGTATGAGCTCTTGCAATCCAAAAACCCTGTCACCAGCGTGCCCCAGCCCAAACAGAAACGAGGAAAAGGAGCCCAGCTGTCCTCCAGAACCCCGATACAGTGGACTGAAGAGCACCAAAGAACTCTTGACCAGCTCATCCACACCCTGTCCAACCCCCCAGTACTAGCGTACCCTGATTTTGATCTCCCTTATGTGCTGCACACAGACGCGTCACAACAAGGTCTTGGTGCGGTGCTATACCAGCGCCAGGGAGGGAAGCTCAGAATCATTGCATACGGGTCCAGGACGCTGACGCCAGCAGAGCGGAATTACAACCTTCATTCAGGGAAACTTGAGTTCCTGGCTTTAAAGTGGTCCATATGCGAAAAGTTCAGAGACTACCTCTTCTATGCACCCCACTTTTTGGTGTACACGGATAACAACCCATTAACCTACGTGTTGAGCACCGCTAAGCTAAATGCTGTCGGCCACCGATGGGTCGGAGAGCTAGCGGACTTCCGGTTTGAAATCAAGTATCGACCGGGCAAGATTAATGTGGATGCTGACACCTTGTCCCGCATGCCATTAGACATAGACAACTACGTCGACGCCTGCACAGAGGAGCTGTCCAAAGACATCATACTGGCAACGTGGGAAGGCAGTCATGCCGCCAAGCAGAAGGATGTTGCTTATGTGGCAGTCCTGAACCTGTCACAAGATAGCTCAACCTCACAGTCAACAGAGTTACTCCCAACCATCCCCCATGATGAGCTCATTAAATCTCAACGAGATGATCCTTCCATCAGTCAAGTCATCCAGCTGAAAGAGACCACTAACACACTGACCAACGACATGAAAAAGGGAGTTAGTGGCCTTGCGAGAAAGATGCTACACCAATGGGAGAAACTCCATCTGGAAAATGGTCTGCTGTACCGGCGAACAAGCCAGAGGAGTCAGCTCGTCTTGCCTGACCAGTACCGATCTCTGGTGTTGAGGCACCTCCATGACGAGATGGGCCATATGGGGACAGAAAGGGTCTTGGGACTAGCCAGGGACCGGTTTTACTGGCCATACATGAAACAAGATGTTGAAGCTTATGTAACAAGGAAATGTCCCTGCATCAAGCAGAAGAAGCCGGTCTCACATATCAGGGCGCCGATGGGAAGCATTACCACTACCTCACCCCTAGAGTTGGTTTGCATCGACTATCTTCACTTGGAGCAGAGCAAGGGAGGCTTTGAATACATTCTGGTTGTTATTGACCATTTTACAAGGTATGCCCAAGCCTATGCCACCAAGAATAAATCCGGAAAGACTGCCGCAGAGAAAATCTTTGAGGACTTCATTCCACGGTTTGCGTACCCTTGGAAATTACACCATGACCAGGGTCGAGAATTTGAAAATGACCTCTTCAAGACCCTGCAACAACTCAGTGGAGTTGGTCACTCCAGGACCACGCCCTACCATCCGCAGGGTAATCCTGTGGAGAGATTCAACAGAACCTTGCTCCAAATGCTCAGAACTCTCGGAGAAAAGGAGAAGGAAAGATGGAGAGACCACTTACCACAAGTCATCCACGCCTATAATTGTACCAGGCATGAGGCAACAGGGTTTTCGCCTTTCTATTTAATGTATGGACGTCACCCACGCCTGCCCGTGGACATGATATTTGGCCTGGCAAAGGAAGAGGAAGCCACTTCTCCAAGAGGCTATGCCGAGAAGTGGGCTCAAAGGATGAAGGAAGCTTACCGACTGGCCTCTGAGAATAGTCAACAGTCAAATGCTCGAGGGAAGAGATACTATGACCGCCACATGAAGGGTGTTGTTGTCCTGGAACCAGGTGATCGTGTTCTGGTGCGTAATCTGAGTGAGAGAGGAGGCCCTGGTAAATTGAGATCGTACTGGGAAAACACAGTCCATGTTGTGAAGGAGAGAATTGCTGATGGACCTGTTTACAGAGTGACACCGGAAACGGGTGGGAACAGGATCCGAACACTACACCGCAACCTGCTCCATGTGGTCAACGACTTACCTGTAGACTTACCTCCGCAGCCACAACCTGGAAGGAAGAGAGACTCACCTAGAGACCTACCTGAACCCCAAGCTCAACAGAGAACAAGGAACAGACAGTCAACTTCAAGGAGACAGAATGAACAGAGCCTCAGCAGCGAGTCCTCAGATTCAGATGATGATGGACCACGATACTGGCTGAGAGTGCCTATAACGAGAGAACCTGAGACTTCACAAGCACAACCCCGTTGGGAGCCTCAGAGAAACACTGATCACGTAACATACACTCAGAGATTTGAACAAACCAGGCCACTCATACCTGAAAGAGAAACCAGAGGATATCCTATTCAGGAAGGGAGAGTGGAAATGCCTGTGGAAGAAAACAGAGATGCTGTTGTTGACATGGTACCAACAGAAGACGAGCAGATACCTGCCGATACAAGTCATTCAGATAATGAGCAGGACGAAGTTGACCAGCACAGGGAAAGATCAGTAGACCCTCAGACAATTGATGTGCAACCTACCTGTGATCAACCCAGTAGTCCACAACCACGGAGGTCCGAACGTGAAAGGAGGCCTACCCAGATGTTCACTTACGGCTCATTGGGCCAACCCTCTTACCAACCTCAACCCATGATCAACACAGTTGGAGCCTATGAAACGTCATCGATGCCAATCTGGGAGATGGGGCCACATCCCATGACATACCCACCTTTCCAGACACTACCATACCTCATCCCATACCAAATGCTACCTTACCCCCAAACCATGCCATACAGTCAACCACTCTTTGTGTACTGATTGACACACACAACAACTACAAACACAAACACTTACACGAATATACCTACCTCGATACAGTACTTACCTTTGAACTTACCTTTGAGTATTGAGAATTTGAGAATGTATTTTTGTATTTTGAGAGTTGAATGTCTGGAGCCATTTTCTTTTGTCGGGGAGCGTGTGACGCACACAAAATGTATGGTCACATTTTAGTTTGTATTTATTTTGTTTATCATTTTGAAGATGATATTTTGTTTTGTGAAAAGAAAGTTGCTAATAGGAGCAAGAATGTTTCTATATGGACAATGCACTATCTTGGTTTAATTTCAAGCGTTCTCTATGACACTATTCAGTGGAACTTTCCTAGTGTTTCCACCACTAGGGGGCAGTGTGGCGATTCGCTTCGTTCTCAGAGGCACACATTGACTGGACTGAATCACTTCCTCATTCTGCATGAGGAGGCTGAAAAGACAACATCATCGTCACCTGTCTTATTTATTTTATTCCTGTTTTATCAGGTTTGTACTCCATAACAGACTCTTAAACTACACACAGTTGTTGCCCACATTTTATGTTACTGTTGAGATCGTTTTTGGTAAAGCTGAATATAATTTTGAGTGGTTTTGTGACCCAAAGAATGTCCCGTTTTTACATGTGTTCCTAACATGGTGGTCCTGTTGTGTTTTAAGAAGTATTTTTGATGAACAGAATGTTTGATTATAAAACGTTTTGTATTATTTTACATTATAATGCACTTTAAAGTAGTTTAGCATTATACTATGAAAAACGTTTTGTCTACAGCCATTTGAAACTCAGTTCTGCACTATGATACTTACCTGCTGTTTAGGGATATATATTTGTAGCGCTATGCTAGGTTATTTGCAATACATTAAATAATGCGCACTACTGTCTGACACAGACACTTAAAGGATCTTTGTGGTATGAGGAAAACATACTGGTAGTTATTAAAGTAACTATGGTTATGGAAACTAAATGTGAACAATGTGATGTCATGAAGAAAAGGAGTATTGTGACTGTTATATTTTGATTGGTTTATTGAAAAAGAAAAGAATGATACAGAGAAAATGAATATATTGAATTGTGAATTAATAAATATGATTCTGCATGAGGAGGCTGAAAAGACAACATCATCGTCACCTGTCTTATTTATTTTATTCCTGTTTTATCAGGCATAGGAGGGCTTCCCCAGCAGCAAAACTCATCTGCTTATGGGTCTCACAACTGGGACTTGTAACACACGCACCACAGTTGGGGGAGCAAGGTATAGAGGAGAGAAGGGTGCTTCTTACCATTCCATATACAGGCACTTGGGGTGTCGTCATAGGAAAAGCCACTGGTGCTGGAGCCTAAAAAGAGTGATTACATTTTTACCTTTGTAGTTAAACCAGTACTTGACAACACTTAATTTACATTTTAAGTGCCGTTACATTTTTACAAGTTGCTGTTACTATCCAGAGCAAATAAGTGCATGCAGCAGTAGTATAATGTTTTTTAACTTTGATAAGGAGGACCACAGTGGATATAAAACGACCGTGCCAAGACAGTAAAATAAGACATGGGACTTGGTGAAGATGAAAAATACTTAAAAATATATATATTTAATTTGCAAGACAAATGGGGAAGCATGAGGAGAATGAAGAACTATATAATATGCAACACTTACATAGCCGGTATAGATCATCCCATTCTGTAAAGATACAACAAAAGAAAATGTTCGTTAGTTTTTCTTTTGTTGTTTTGTTTCTTGCTGTAGCATTGGAGGCAAAGCCTATTGAATGAAATAGCACTCTAATAACAGCTTATAGTGCACCCATTCTCTGATGCCTTTTGTTCCGCTCGGGCAGAGCAGACACCACAAGCACTCAGAGTATCCGTAGACGTCTCTCTCTTTTCACTGTATACCTACTCGGAAATAATGTCCTGCCATGCTGTTTGGTATTGTGAAAGGGCCCGGAGGAGGCTGCCTCTATCACCTAAAGGTTCTGAGAGGCTTTAACCCATTCTGAACGGGAACCCATTTTGGTGTTCAGCATCATGTTATGCTTTAGCTATTGAAAAATAGCAGATCTACAAGCTCATAGCGCGCCACCGAGTGGCGCGCTACGAGCTTGTAGGTCTGCTATTTTTGAAAAATCGAAGAGCGACTGACATTTTTTAGAATCTGATCTCAGGTCAGAATGGGTTAATCAGACCAGTGTGTGTCCAGTGGAAACCTCGTATGAATCTGATCTCAGGTCAGAATGGGTTAATGTCGTCAGACGGCGGTCCGTGGCTCAAATGCAGAATAAATAATCCTTGATGCAACGTTAGATTAACATTACAGAAAATACTAACATAATTAGATAGCTAATAAAAATAAATAAAAATACACGGCCTTCTGCTCATCTGCCCCTTTGGCTGAGAGAGCAACAGTCTGTGGGACAAAAAAAACCCCTCCTTTTCTGCAAAGCATTCTTTTAGTAGTACACATACACAGGGTTTACCTCTCAGGCCTTATGCCTTCGTGTGATTAAAAATAAATACATAATGTGTGATGGGTTTTTTTATGCAAAAGTACATAGAGTTTGAAGTGTATATATATATATATATTATATATAGGATATCTAAATATTTTATCAAGCAACTTGAAAACGGGGGTGTACAGTTCATAGAAGGCAGAGTATAATATGAAAATGACCCAATTTCATCATGTAGCAGAGTAGCTTGACAAAAACTACATCACTGCATTTCTGTTACCAAACATATCACAACAGATGCCCTTCGAGAGCAGTTTGTCGACGGGACTCTCCAAAACACTCGGTGTTCCATCTGGGGACCGTGTGTTTCTGGGAAACACTGGGTGTTCCATCTGGGGACCGTGTGTCTATGGGGAAACACTGGGTGTTCCGTCTGGGGACCGTGTGTCTCGGGGAAACACTGGGTGTTCCATCTGGGGACCGTGTGTCTCGGGGAAACACTGGGTGTTCCGTCTGGGGACCGTGTGTCTCGGGGAAACACTGGGTGTTCCATCTGGGGACCGTGTGTCTCAGGGAAACACTGGGTGTTCCATCTGGGGACCGTGTGTCTCGGGGAAACACTGGGTGTTCCATCTGGGGACCGTGTGTCTTGGGGAAACACTGGGTGTTCCGTCTGGGGACCGTGTGTCTCGGGGACGTTTCTGAACCCAAAATAACATTACTCATATCAACATTCAAATGACATTATGCAATTTTAAAGGTGTTTTTCCCTCACAAAGATACTTTTTCATGTCCATCCCTTTGTAGCTTTTACACATTATTGTTTTATTCCGTGACTCAATGTCACAACATGTCCTCAAAAACATCACCAACTGCATTATGCCGTAGGTGCAAAGTATAGCTTCACTGTAGCTCCCTACGTTTACTAAGTAGCTACTGTAAGAAAGCTTTTAGTGTAGCTCAGTTAAAAATACACTATTTGTCTCCTTACCTTCTTTGCTATTTACCTGCCAATGAATTTTATACTTTAGTGTGTGTGCGTGCGTGCGTGCATGTGTGTGTGTGTGTGTGTGCGTGCGTGCGTGCGCTTTACCATCTGTTGGACAGGCATGGGTGCAGGTGCCATTTGGTGGGTGGCGTGGGTCCAGTTGGTGCTGGTGCACATGGTCTTGGATTGCCAGCCGTTATTGCCCGTCGGCTTCTTCTCCACAAGCTGGCTCCACTGGAGCTCCGGTCTGAAACACACATGACAGCACGTACACACACACAAATATATAGTAAGTAAGTAAGTAGGTATAACGTTTATTTATAGAGCACCTTTCACAGACAATTACAGTCACACAGTGCTTTAACCCATTTAGGCCTGACGTCTTTTTTTTTTTTTTTTATGTCTTTTTTAAAAATGTATTTTTTTCTGAAAAACCTCATGTTTCTATATCAGTGGTTATCAATATTTCAAGGACCCCAGAAATGATATGTATAATATGCCGCCGACCCCCCATCTGAAAATATGTTGTTCCAGGGAGGGACCCCCCCCAGAAGCAAAGATTTTAGTTAAAAACTTCAACTCTGAAAGGATATATATTCAAAGATTTGCGGCACATTTTCACGACTTTTCAAAAAAAGCAGACCTACAAGCTCGTAGCGCGCCACTCGTTGGCGCGCTATGAGCTTGTAGATCTGCTATTTTTCAATAGCTGACATAATGCTTGAAACACCAAAAGGGGTTCCCGCCCCAAAATGGGTTAACGACAATAAAATTAAAACAAGTCAATAGTCAATAAAAACAAGTCAATAACTAAATCACTAATAAAGTAAGACAAAATAGTTAATGGTATGTTCAAACTGTACTAAATTGTTGAAACCTATTACCAATAAAAAAAAAAAAAAAAAAAGCAATCAACATTTAACATTTAACCAGGCCCGGCTATGGAAAAAAGGCCTGTTTAAAAAGGTGAGTTTTCAACAGTCCTTTAAAAATGTCCACAGAATCCACAGTTCTTAAGGTGGAGTGGGAGCTCATTCCATAGCCTATAGGGGCAAAACCTGATCACCTTTAGTTACTAATAGTTTTGTCTGAGGAACAACCAGCAAAGCCTGCAGGGATGTATAGGATATATATACAGAGGCTAAAGGCTCATTCATAGTCTGGATTTTCGGTGGTGAGGTGACAACCGCTCCGGTGGTGAGGTGACCACCGGAGCTGAAATAACGTTGAGCGTTGTGGTGAGTAAAAACCGAGAGAGAAGGGCTGGTGGCGGTGGTTTGCTCTTCACCCTCGGCTCAGTGACGTCATGTTGTAGTCCGGTGGTCACCTCAGTGACGTCATGTTGTAGTCCGGTGGTCACCTCAGTGACGTCATGTTGTAGTCCGGTGGTCAGCTCAGTGACGTCATGTTGTAGTCCGGTGGTCAGCTCAGTGACGTCATGTTGTAGTCCGGTGGTCAGCTCAGTGACGTCATGTTGTGGGTCCGGTGGTCACCTCCACCACCGACTATGAATGAGCCTTAAATCTCATCAAATGGTGGTTCCGTGGCTCAAATGCCCAATAAATAATGGGCCACTGCTTTAACCCATTTAGGCCTGACGTCAACATTTAAAAAAAAGTCTAGCGGTGCCGCGCTACGAACTAGATTTTTGTATAGGTCTGCTATTTGTATAGGTCTGCTATTTTTCAAAAGCTAAAGCGTAACATAACGCTTAGTTAAAACACCAAAAGGGCTTCCCGCCCCAAAATGGGTTAAATTGTGGCTGGTAGACAGCAGACTCGTAACTCGGCTTCCACTCACTTTTTGGCTGGCGTCCCCCCGAATTGCAGGTCTGAAAGGAGACGGAGACACAGACGGTGTGAGACGGACAAAGACACGACAGTAGAGGAACACTTTAGAGACAAAGTCAATCAGAGGTTCTATAGGACAGTGTTTCCCAAACCGTGGCTCGGAATGAATCTTGCAGATGCATTTGTACGGGTCGTGAGTAAATTATAATATCCCTTTTTTTCTTCTTTTTCGTCTTTACATCTTTTCATTAAAGCTGCTATAAGCAATAATATGTCAAAATTTTAATTACTTTATTTCTTTTTTTACATCTAGGTGCATTCAAAGATGTTCCTAGAAGCTTTGTCATTGGTTGGAGAAAGAAAACCCGTCGCACTGACTAACCAATCAAGAAGGAGACAGGCAAATCGACCAATGACAAAGCTTCTAGGACAATCTTTGAATGCAGATGTGTTACAGAGACTAATTGTTTTTGGGAGCGTTCTACCCCTTGCTGGCTGTCTGAATACCAAAAAATAAATAAAATAAAAATCATTAGGGTTAAAAAAAAAAAGCTTTAATCAAAGAAATTCCAGGAATCTAAAAACTTTTAAGAAGTAGTGAAAATATCCGATAGCGGACACCGCGTCGGCGTGCTGTGTGCTTTGCAGATCAGATATTTTCACCAGTTTGGGTCCCCGACATCAAAATGTGTCTTTGAGTCAGTCAGTCTGGAGCTAAAGCGTTGGGGAAGCACCGTCCCCAGAGCGCACGGGGGGCGGGGGGGGGAGACACTCACTGCCGACTAGGTTGGCTAAGGAGGAGTCCAGGTCGTTGGGCAGCATTTTCCCAGAGTGCAACGGGGCTGCGGGGCTGTGGATCTGATGAGTCTGCATGGCCGGCTTCAGCAGATCACCTGTCCGCCAAGCGTGGTTGCCCACGGCGACGTGAGAGGAGAGAGGCGGGGGGCAGAGGAGACAGGGTGAGCCAATCACGTTGCTTCACTGTGTGTGTGTGTGTGTGTGTGTGTGTGTGTGTGTGTGTGTGTTAATCCATTAAATCATAGCGCCCATAGCAGCGGAGCACAATTAGCGACGGACCGGATGTTATCCCGGATGTGGCTGAAGTAGCTTAGATGTAGCCAAAACACTCTAGAGAAGATCGACAACAACGGAAGGCGTGATTAACGCCAATGCGACTAGCAACGGGATCGCAGTGGGCCGTCTAGCTTACTAATATTACTAATATTGTGTCCTGTGCGCTAATCACCATTCAAACTATGTCCAAAATATGCCATGTTTTTACTGTATTATTGTTGTGGGAATGGTAAGATAAATGTCAGAAATAAATACATTTAACATATGTATGTATGTAGTAAGTAAGTAAGTCAGTAAGTACATTTTATTTATAGTGCACATTTCACAGACATCAAAGTGCTTCACAACAATAAAAGCAAAACATATCAATAGTAACAATAGTAATATTAATAATACAAATAAGAATAATGACAAATAAAGCAAAGAAAGAGAAAACAGAACAAACGGCACTGGTAAAAAGAGATAATAATAATCAAGAGATCAATACAGCACTATGTTGCAAAGGCCTGTCTAAAAAGGTGGGCCTTTATTTTATTTTTTAAAAGGTCCACTGAGTAAAATGTATGTATGTATGTATGTATGCCTATTTTATTCTTTATAACAAATCCAGTGTGGCCGGGTGGTGTCTCTCTGTCTCTCCCCCCGTTGTCGTGCTATGTGATTTGAGCCTCTGTCTATGTAATGTAAATTGTGCAGCCTTTTATGGCAATAATAACCAACATAATGTTGGTTAATTTGACAGCCCTAAAATAAAAAAATAAAACACTTTTTATGGTTAAAACAGGTTAGGTTAGTTTGTAGAGCAGCTCTATGAGCATCAAGAGCAGCACCTCCAGACTCTTGAACAGTTTCTACTTGTCAACAATTAGACTGCTGAACAAGAACTAGGACTGGTGACGCCGCCCAGACTGAACTGAATTGGTCTCCTTTTAGTAGAGATTGCTTTATTGCGAACGCAGTGATTGCGAATTCAGTGATTGCGAATTCAGTGAGCACTGACTATGAGACCTAGCAGATCATGTCTGTCTGTCTGTCTGTCTGTCTGTCCCGCTTTTGTGCCCATATATGGAGCTGAGTGATTTGTGTCACCATGACTCAGCCATAACCATATAAGGAGTCCCCAAAGCAGCTATACGTCCAAAACCCAAATATGTACGAGCTGCGTTCGCTTCCCGCGTTTGCGCGTCTTACTGGTATACTATACACATTATCACTATTATTTATTTATTTGTATATGCATACATATTGTACCATGTAGATTAGTCATGTACGATGCACTTTGTGTCTTTCTTTTAACTGCAATGCTGAGCCCTGCACAACACAAGAACTTCACCCATGTTACTTGTGTAATGTGATGTGACAGTATAAAGTTTGATTCTGATTCTATTTTTCTGCTTTGGGCTTATAACGGTTCAAAATGACAAAAACAATAACAATACACGGCATTCATAAAATCACAGTCCTAAACATGCCGAGGTCCTCACCAGGATATAGTAACAAACGTGTGTGTGTGCATGTAAGTGCCGCACGTGCGCGTGTGTTTGTGTGTGTGTGTGCGCGTGTGTGTGTGTGTGTGCGTGCGTTCGTACCTCCCCAGGCATTGTTATTGTTGGGCACAGTGTGTGTGGTCGGGATAGGGGTGAAGCCAGGCTGCAGGGTGAACAGCTCGCTGGTCAGATTTGGCACACTGAAGAGGAGGAGAGGAGAGGGTGAAGGAGGCGCAGCGCTTAGTTCCCAGCTGAAAGCAACACACATCTCACCGTTATGACTCCGGCAACAACCTATGAAACCCATTCTGACCTGAGATCAGATTCTAAAAATGTCTGTCTACACATCTGTGAAAAATCTGTGTTTCTATGTCAGTCGTTTTTTAGATTTTTCAAAAATAGCAGACCTACAAGCTCGCATGAGCCTGTAGATCTGCTATTTTTCAATAGCTAAAGCATAGCGTAATGCTAACACCAAAAGGGGTTCCCGCCCAAAATGGGTTAACCGACCCTCATTTCTTACACAAAGTATAGATGCACGATACATCGGTATAGCGTATCGATAATTGGCCATACAAATGCCATATCTGTATCGAACCGATCTCCAAATATATCACAGATATTGATGACAGGATAATAATGTGACCGTCAATAGCTTTGTACTCGCAGAGCAGCCTGTCTCTGTCTCTTTAAAAGCCCTAACCTGCACCAAAGGGTCCAAACGGTTGCAAGGAGTCAACGCTAAAACCGTCTCGACCCTTTGGTGTGGTTTTGGGGTCGTTGCATTCCATGCGTTGAGTCACGAGGGACGTCAACGTGCAACAGGACATATCACACCGCAGGGACAACGCTAAAACCGTCTCCACCCTTTGGTGTGGTTATAGGGCTTCAGAGCGTCAGAAATTAGTTCACAAACAAAACAAAAATTGTCATTTAAAAAAATTAATATGAATATAATATAATAATATAATATATAATATATCAGAAACAGAATCGGTATCGGCCGATATGACCCTGGAAATAATCAGAGATTGGATATCGGTTATAATTTCAATATCGTCACTATCTCTAACACAAAGCACTAATGAATCCATTGCGCTATATTAAACTTAAGCGGATTCCTCATGTCAAAGACACGGGTGGTGACGGGGTGAACTTCCAAGGAGGGTCCCCAGAAAAATATTTTTTTTAATAACCACTTTCACCCTATATTCTATTTTGCCTTAGAATAAGACCAGAACAAGACAGAACATGGGAGAGGCATTTTTTTGTAAGTATAAGTGCTGGGTCTTACTGGTTGCTGATGGGTACGATGGGTGAGCTGGAGAAGTGGTCGTTGGCTCCGCCACTGCTGTTGGCACTGCCCACTGACTGGGGGCTCGGGGACACGTTGGGCGTCTGCATGTCCATCCCCTTGGTACCGTCCTCCTGCGCCGCAAGGACCACACACAGGAGAGAGCCACGCTATTTAACCCATTTAGGCCTGACGTTTTTTTTTTATTTTTTTTTATGAAAAACCTCATGTTTCTATATCAGTGGTTCTCAATATTTCATGTCAAGGATCCGCCCAAAATATATGAAATTGACCGCTGACCCCCAATCTGAAAATGTGTCGTCCCAGAAGCAAAGATTTGAGTTAAAAACGTTCGCTTTGAAAGAATATAATATTCAAAGCTTTGCACCACGTGTTCATGATTTAAAAAAAATAGCAGACTCTACAAGCTCGTAGCACGCCACTCGGTGGCGCGCTATGATCTTGTAGATAGCTAAATTATAACATAATGTTTAAAACACCAAAAGGGGTAATTCCCGCACAAAATGGGTTAATGCATTTGGACCTGGGACCAGATTCTAACAAAATGTCTTCTAAATCCTGTTTAAAACGGATCGGTGGTGCACTGGTGTGCTCAAAACCTTTTAATGTCAAGGGCCCACAGAATTGTATGTATTTGACCGCGGACCCTCATCTGAGAATATGTTGTTTCAGGGAATATTTGAGTTGAAAACTTTCACTGTGAAAGAATACCCAGCAAACGCGTTCAGGACCTGGACGAATTAGTGACGTCTCTATTGGGGCCAGATCAAGTCAAACCAACCAACTAGTCAGATCTGGCCCAGAATATCATCTGATTTCAACCAACATATACATTCTGCCCGACTAAGAAAGACGTCCCTGGATGAATCAGAGAGAGTCCGATCGAGGCCAGATCAACTTAAGTCACATCATAACTAGTCAGAATAAGATATATTATTTCAACTGGAAATGACGTAAAGATCATCCCCATATGGGCTGTGTTCTGGCCTAGTCCTGAACGTAAAGATCATCCCCATATGGACTGTGATCTGGCCTAGTCCTGAACGTAAAGATCATCCCCATATGGACTGTGATCTGGCCTAGTCCTGAACGTAAAGATCATCCCCATATGGACTGTGATCTGGCCTAGTCCTGAATGTAAAGATCATCCCCATATGGGCTGTGATCTGGCCTAGTCCTGAACGTAAAGATCATCCCCATATGGGATGTGATCTGGCCTAGTCCTGAACGTAAAGATCATCCCCATATGGACTGTGATCTGGCCTAGTCCTGAATGTAAAGATCATCCCCATATGGGCTGTGATCTGGCCTAGTCCTGAACGTAAAGATCATCCCCATATGGGATGTGATCTGGCCTAGTCCTGAACGTAAAGATCATCCCCATATGGGATGTGATCTGGCCTAGTCCTGAACGTAAAGATCATCCCCATATGGGCTGTGATCTGGCCTAGTCCTGAACGTAAAGATCATCCCCATATGGGCTGTGATCTGGGCCTATAGTCCTGAACGTAAAGATCATCCCCATATGGGCTGTGATCTGGCCTATAATCCTGAACGTAAAGATCATCCCCATATGGGCTGTGATCTGGCCTATAATCCTGAACGTAAAGATCATCCCCATATGGGCTGTGATCTGGCCTATAATCCTGAACGTAAAGATCATCCCCATATGGGCTGTGATCTGGCCTATAGTCCTGAACATCACCGGAGTCACTGGAGGACGTCGTCATGACGTCATTTGGCTGGCTGGGTATACAGTATATTCAAAGATTTGCACACGTCTTTACGATAAAAAAGCAGATCTTCAAGCTCGTAGCACGGCACTCTGTGCTGTGCTACGAGCTTATAGATCTGCAATTTTTCAACAGCTACATTTTTTAAATAATGGTTGAAGGTGACGCAGATGCGTTCCAGTCCTTAATGGGTTCAAAGACAGGAGGTATAATGTCACATTTGCATGGTTTGTAAAAGAACCGCGACCTGCAGTGAGCATATTGCATACAGTATAACAACGACCTGCAGTGAGCATATTGCATATAACAACGACCTGCAGTGAGCATATTGCTTATAACAACGACCTGCAGTGATCATATTGCATGTAACAACGACCTGCAGTGATCATATTGCATGTAACAACGACCTGCAGTGAGCATATTGCATATAACAACGACCTGCAGTGAGCATATTGCATGTAACAACGACCTGCAGTGAGCATATTGCATATAACAACGACCTGCAGTGAGCATATTGCATGTAACAACGACCTGCAGTGAGCATATTGCATGTAACAACGACCTGCAGTGAGCATATTGCATACAGTATAACAACGACCTGCAGTGAGCATATTGCATATAACAACGACCTGCAGTGAGCATATTGCATACAGTATAACAACGACCTGCAGTGATCATATTGCATACAGTATAACAACGACCTGCAGTGAGCATATTGCATATAACAACGACCTGCAGTGAGCATATTGCATACAGTATAACAACGACCTGCAGTGAGCATATTGCATATAACAACGACCTGCAGTGAGCATATTGCATATAACAACGACCTGCAGTGAGCATATTGCATACAGTATAACAACGACCTGCAGTGAGCATATTGCATATAACAACGACCTGCAGTGAGCATATTGCATGTAACAACAACCTGCAGTGATCATATTGCATACAGTATAACAACGACCTGCAGTGAGCATATTGCATACAGTATAACAACGACCTGCAGTGAGCATATTGCATACAGTATAACAACGACCTGCAGTGAGCATATTGCATGTAACAACGACCTGCAGTGAGCATATTGCATGTAACAACAACCTGCAGTGAGCATATTGCATGTAACAACGACCTGCAGTGAGCATATTGCATGTAACAACGACCTGCAGTGAGCATATTGCATGTAACAACGACCTGCAGTGAGCATATTGCATACAGTATAACAACGACCTGCAGTGAGCATATTGCATACAGTATAACAACGACCTGCAGTGAGCATATTGCATGTAACAACGACCTGCAGTGAGCATATTGCATACAGTATAACAACGACCTGCAGTGAGCATATTGCATGTAACAACGACCTGCAGTGAGCATATTGCATACAGTATAACAACGACCTGCAGTGAGCATATTGCATGTAACAACGACCTGCAGTGAGCATATTGCATGTAACAACAACCTGCAGTGAGCATATTGCATGTAACAACGACCTGCAGTGAGCATATTGCATGTAACAACGACCTGCAGTGAGCATATTGCATATAACAACGACCTGCAGTGAGCATATTGCATGTAACAACGACCTGCAGTGAGCATATTGCATATAACAACGACCTGCAGTGAGCATATTGCATGTAACAACGACCTGCAGTGAGCATATTGCATGTAACAACGACCTGCAGTGAGCATATTGCATACAGTATAACAACGACCTGCAGTGAGCATATTGCATGTAACAACGACCTGCAGTGAGCATATTGCATGTAACAACAACCTGCAGTGAGCATATTGCATGTAACAACGACCTGCAGTGAGCATATTGCATGTAACAACGACCTGCAGTGAGCATATTGCATATAACAACGACCTGCAGTGAGCATATTGCATGTAACAACGACCTGCAGTGAGCATATTGCATATAACAACGACCTGCAGTGAGCATATTGCATGTAACAACGACCTGCAGTGAGCATATTGCATGTAACAACGACCTGCAGTGAGCATATTGCATGTAACAACGACCTGCAGTGAGCATATTGCATATACTGTACAACGCATGATTTGCAGAGTGGATGCATTTAATAGTCTAGTCTTGTGCGGTGCTGCTGCTGAATGTTATTAATTCCTTTGCCTCAGTGGTGAAAACATTGTCTCTCGCCCTCCTCTTTCCGTCGCCTTCAACTCAAACGTTTGCTCAATTCTTTTCTAATTAATTTGTTCCCTCACATACGATACATTTTCTAATTAATTTGGACTCATTTAATACCTCCCCCCCCACCCATTTTCCTCTCCCTCAACAAACCCCCCCCCCCACCACAGGACAGGGTTTTGTTATGTTTGGACTGTGCAGAATCCATGTTGTATTTTCTGCGCAGCTAATAGTGCTGCGTTAGTGGGCTGGGAGTTCAGCATTCAGATCAATGCGGCAGCCAATGTTCTTTGACAACAACGCATCGACAAAGATGTGCGTGGCAGAAAATGCCCAATGCCTATAACGCCTTCCAGATTGGCGCACGCACGCACGCACGCACGCACGCACGCACGCACTCACGCACGCACGCTCGGCTCAAACAAGCTATGTAATTATTTCGCTGCCACGAACATCTAATAGGGTTTTTCTGCTCAAATGAAAGCGAAAAGCACACAGAAATGTATGCATTAATTATAGTGTGCTGTGCAGGACTCGGGGGAGAGAGAGAGAGAGAGAGAGAGAGAGAGGGAGAGAGAGAGAGAGAGAGATAACTACAACAAGCAGATGGACAGCCATGATAGCGTCGTATCAACCAGCGGCGCGTAGAAACATCTGTGTGTTTATTTATTTTTAACCCCTTTCGGACTGACACCAGATTCTACAAAATGTCTTCTAAAATGACAGTTAGTGCGGCGCTCGGTGCCGCGCTATACGAGCTTGTAGATCTGCTGTTTTTCCAACAGCTAAAGTATAGCATAATCCTTAAAACACCACATGGGGGTTCCCGTCCTGAATGGGTTGATTATTTTTGCTAAGGAGTACTCTTTGCTATACAAACCACATAACATCAGAAAGGCAAGAATGCCTAGTTAGCGGCTGTTCTAAAATCCAAGAGAGATGGACAGCTGGTATAGTTTGACTCCTGAAACACTCTTCCAGCGAGACTTCCCTATAGCCTGCATGCGTTCCAGGCTGAATTGAGTATTGACGATATTCAGACCGCTGCCATCTTGCCAGCAAGGTGCAACTTCCCATAGACATCCCATTCATCCAAACAGAAAAGGCCCTATCTAATTGTATTAAACAACGTCAAACTCGCCAACATTGCAGCCGTCTGGAAAGCTTGAATTGAATTATATAATAATACAAGAATACAATAGAATACAAGAGAAGAATTGGAACTTGGGAAGCTATGCCTGACCTTGTGTTGCTGTGGTTGTCTGTTGTCGTCGGTCTTGTCGTCGATGTGGCTGAGAGAGATACCAGTGCTGGACAGAGAGGAGACTGCACTGGACAGAGTGCTGGACCTGAAAGTTAACACACACACACACACACACACACACACACACACACACACACACACACACACACACACACACACACACACACACACTAGCCATTAGAGCTCCTGTTTTGGTCAATGTTGTTAACCCATTTAGACCGTACGACGCGTGGGAACATCATAACTAATCCAACCGACGGGTTGCTATAGGCGCATTTTCAATGATTTCAAACGAGAGAAAGAGTTGGCCTCTGAGTTAAATTAACATTGATTTTACAAAATGAATTGGGGGTCACAGAGATAGAAATGCCATTAAATGGGGGTCCGTATAGCCTGTTGCATAATTATCAAACTGGGAAATTAAATGAAATGTACTATACGCGCGGTATGTGTCAGTGGTGGTGTCGTTGTTACCATCTTACCGGCTGGCGTTGCAGTACTCCTTGATTTTCCTGCCCTCCAGCGAGGCCAGGTGCTGCTCCAGGGCCTCCAGGAGAGAGCTGGGGGCCTGTTTGGGGGGGAGGGGAACGGGCAGGGCAAGGGGGGGGGGGGGGGGCAGACATTACCATGGGAGAACAGTGTGGCCAAGAAAGGGAAGACACATGCTATCCTCTCTCTCTATCTCTCTCTCTCTCTCTCTCGCTTTATTTTACACACACACACACACACACACACACACACACACACACACACACACACACACACACACGTCTCACACGCAGAGAAAAATGTCCTTTAATTCACGTCCACTCTTCTCTATATAGATGCTATAGGTTAGAACATATTATTTGCGTTTGCATGGGGGGGGGTGGTGGTGGTGGGGAGGGGGGGGGGGGGGCAGCCAGTCAGTCACTGGGTTTCATGGGGCTTTGATTGGACATGCATGCACACAGCAGGTCGTTAAGCAGCAGCAGCAGCAAGGATCATGCAAGCGAGGAGGAGTCCACAGCAGAGGTGACAGACAGGGCTCTCAGGGCAGCACGGAACATTGCCTCACTCCTGGCAGGACTCCAGAGGTATACAGGACAGACAGACAGAAAAGGCACACGCACGCACACGGTAGTACCTAACCGTCTAACTACTGTATAATAAGCCCATGCACAAGGCGTTCTTCTTGCACAAACACGCTCGTCCACACACGGCACCAACGACGAGCACACGCACACACACACACACACACACACACACACACACACACACACACACACACACAGGAAAGGAAGAATTGCAGTCCTTCGATAAAAGAGTTAACCCATGGATTCCACTTCACGTGTCAGATTCAGATGCAAATTCCACACATTGAATTGGTTTTAGTCTAGAGGTTTTTCAGAGCCAGTTGGTTTTTTAGAGCCTCGGGTTTGTCACGAATTGCGTTTTTTCCGGATGACAAACGAGGCCTTGCAGGGGAAGCCCGGGACAGTTAACTCGTTGAAACACAAATCGTCTGGCGAAAACAGGGTATATGTGCACGTTGAGGGTATAAACTGGGTATGTGCACGTTGAGGGTATAAACAGGGTATGTGCACGTTGAGGGTATAAACAGGGTATGTGCACGTTGAGGGTATAAACAGGGTATATGTGCACGTTGAGGGTATAAACTGGGTATGTGCACGTTGAGGGTATAAACTGGGTATGTGCACGTTGAGGGTATAAACACGGTATGTGCACGTTGAGGGTATAAACAGGGTATATGTGCACGTTGAGGGTATAAACTGGGTATGTGCACGTTGAGCAGCGAGTCAGCGTCACTTCCAAAGTGAGACAAACAGTGGTGGAAGAAGTTCTCAGATTTTCTACCCATTTAGACCTGTTACCTGTAAACCAACGACAACCAACACAAAAAAACCCCAAAAAAAACAACACCATTGAAATATTTTTGAAAAAGATCAATGCATTCCACCCACAATGCATTGGGGTGTCTCCGGAAGATATGTTTAGCATCTTTTAATAAGGGCCTTTCTCGGCCCCGCCCCTCTCACATTGTTTATATTGTGTTTAGTTTCCCAGATGGCCGCAGCACCAGGAGGGGGTGGGGCGGAGGTGAGCGGGTGAGGGGTCGACATATGCCCTTACTGGGCTGCGTTCAAGACACTTGCCTTGTGTCTGACACCTGACTTGTGTCTGAACACAGCTGTGTCTGAACACAGCAATGGAAGCCCATATGGTTTGACCAAACATTTTGTTTGATGGAGGGGAGGGGGGGCAGAACAAAAGGTGTCAGACACAAGGCAAGTGTCTTGAATGCAGCCCAATAAGGGCATATGTCGACCCCGCCCGCTCACCTCCGCCCCACCCCCTCCTGGTGCTGCGGCCATCTTGGAAACTAAACACAATATAAACAGTGGGAGAGGCGTGGGGCCGAGAAAGGCGCTTATTGTCCAGAGAAGCTCACGAAACGAGGACCGAAATGTGGCGCTGGAAGAAATGAAAAAATGGACGACTCAAATGGCTCAGGCTGGCATGTCCCTGGGATGGAGCAGCTATAGCTATAGGACCGCATCAAACGCAGATTGAGTCGACCCAACTGGAAAGAGGCCAAAAAAAGCAACCTGGCAGAGAACTGAAGACGGCAAACCTATAACATTGGGGCGAGGCACAGCATGCACAGGACCAGATGGAAGCAGATATACTGTACTGTCAACAGCCTCATTAGTTCCACAAGAAAACCAAGAGGATCAACTAGCCTTAAAATGTTACTTAACACTTTTCTTTGCCCAGGAATCTTTCCGAATAAAGGCGCTAGAGTGCCCAGCATATGAGGCAGATTTTACTCCGATTTTACTTAGTTGCCTGGCAGCGGGGCGGCCCTGTCAAAAAAATGATTTTAGCGATCCGCTTTTATATCATTAAAAAAGACCTTAAGACGTCCCCAGACGCCATGGGCCTCCTACGGGTGTAATTCTAAAGACGTCTGGAGCACAAATCCTGTTAAATATGGTACTTCAGTTACTTTCCACCACTGGAAACAAGGGGTGGGATGTGTGGGTTTGTTTTGGGACGTTACATATCGTCTCTGTCGGGCAGAATTAAAGCTCTTATCTCCATTGTTTTTGGTGAATGAATGTCCTACTTGATCACACTACACTACAGTGTCACACGGAAGCTTCAAAAGTAGCAGATCTACAAGCTCGAAGGGCGATTTTGCCCTTTTTCTTTTTCAATTTGAATCTTGAAGAGTAACCGTTTTGTCTGGAGCGGATGATATCGCTACGTCATGTTGTAGTATTGTTTTGTAGTCATCAGGATGATGTCGTTACGTCATGTTGTAGTCATTGTTTTGTAGTCATCAGGATGATGTCGTTACGTCATGTTGTAGTCTTGTTTTGTAGTCATCAGGGTGATGTCGTTACGTCATGTTGTAGTATTGTTTTGTAGTCATCAGGATGATATCGCTACGTCATGTTGTAGTATTGTTTTGTAGTCATCAGGATGATATCGTTACGTCATGTTGTAGTCTTGTTTTGTAGTCATCAGGATGATATCGTTACGTCATGTTGTAGTCATTGTTTTGTAGTCATCAGGATGATGTCGTTACGTCATGTTGTAGTCTTGTTTTGTAGTCATCAGGATGATGTCGTTACGTCATGTTGTAGTATTGTTTTGTAGTAATCAGGATGATGTTGTTACGTCATGTTGTAGTCTTGTTTTGTAGTCATCAGGATGATGTCGTTACGTCATGTTGTAGTCTTGTTTTGTAATCATCAGGATGATGTCGTTACGTCATGTTGTAGTCTTGTTTTGTAGTCATCAGGATGATGTCGTTACGTCATGTTGTAGTATTGTTTTGTAATCATCAGGATGATGTCGTTACGTCATGTTGTAGTATTGTTTTGTAATCATCAGGATGATGTCGTTACGTCATGTTGTAGTATTGTTTTGTAGTCATCAGGATGATGTCGTTACGTCATGTTGTAGTATTGTTTTGTAGTCATCAGGATGATGTCGTTACGTCATGTTGTAGTATTGTTTTGTAGTCATCAGGATGATATCGTTACGTCATGTTGTAGTCTTGTTTTGTAGTCATCAGGATGATGTCGTTACGTCATGTTGTAGTAATGTTTTGTAGTCATCAGGATGATGCCGTTACGTCATGTTGTAGTCTTGTTTTGTAGTCATCAGGATGATATCGTTACGTCATGTTGTAGTAATGTTTTGTAATCATCAGGATGATGCCGTTACGTCATGTTGTAGTAATGTTTTGTAGTCATCAGGATGATGTCGTTACGTCATGTTGTAGTCTTGTTTTGTAGTCATCAGGCAGGAAGAATCTTCCCTTTCCCTCAAACCGGAAGAATAACAATAAAAGCTCTCGTAGCCTGCGGCTTTTATCGAGAAAAATCGGTTTGAGGGAAAAGGAAGTTCCAGGTGACTGACGACTACACAACAATACGACAACATGACGTAGCGATATCACACGCTCCCGACCGGATCATAAACCCGAAAAGGAATGCTGCCCATAGGCTACCGTTTTGGACATACGAGGTTTCCATGCCGTCCGACAGAGACGTAAACACACGTGCGATACCCATGGTTTTCAGCCGGAGCTTTTGTGTTTCAGACTCGGAGAACGACAAAGATCTAACAAAACAACAACAAGCCCAAGAGAAGAACAGAGACAATATTTATCATAAACGTATTATTTTTATAGGGGGAAAGAGAGAAAAATGCGAATTCTGGATATCCTTCTTAAAGAGAAATCTAGAATGTGCTACAAACAAATTTTGAAAGGAAAACAGACACACGTCTATCTCAGTGGAGGCATGGATCACTTTGTGTTGAATAGGAGCATAGAATGCCCTCATAAGCACTACACAGCATCTAGAAAAGGTCAACCGCACTTAATTTCATTCGTGGTTCGACAAATGTTCAATCATGTGATTATTCAAAATGTTTATTTTATACATTTTGATATCTATAACGTGATATGCAGCACTTATGATGGCATTGTGTGCACGCCTATCCAAGTCATATTTTTTTTGCAGAAACCTATTTAGTAGAAGACCATTCGCTGCTCTCCCCACAGCTGTAGTGCACAGGGACAATCTTTTCAGGACACAGTTTGGACAGTGATCATTTTGCTCGAAGAACTTTTTTAATTTTTATAGCTATATGCTGCGCTTGACTATATGACTTCAAAATAAATGTTTAGATAATCAACCAAGCGTGGCTAACTGCATCTTTATTTCCATGATAAGCAATCAAATCAGGGGGGAAATGAGGCTTGATATTTGCACTGGGGAAAATGTCAGGAAAAGACTGCAAGGACATTTGAGGAGACTTGAATTGAAAGCAGTTGCCGTTTAACCACATAAACCCCGTCGTATTTTTGGGCATGTCATATAATGCAATAAAATGCAAATTCCCCAAAATTCAAGAAAGATTTTTTTTCTTCTTTTAAATGGCTAAAATAGCAGACCTATACAAGCTCACAATGAGTCACACTCACTGCGACATGTTGTGAACTTGTTTAGCTGTGTTGGTCGTACGACAAAGCATAGAGGGCTTAAACGTGGTTAAAGTAAGACACATACACTGTCTAATGCTCCATTACACACATCTGGAATGGAAAGCTATATGCCAAATGTTTATCAACTTTAATGCTGGTCAAAATGCTAAGGCCATAAAACTCACGTCAGATATTTGTCAGTAATTGAGAGTATAGCCTAGATCATTTAGCTTCTGCTAAATGCCTAAAAGTGTCGATAAAGACAGTATGTACTAATCACTATGAGGTGAAATAAAATAAAGACAGTGTGTTATGTACTAATCACTAATTATAAATTATATAAGATGAAAATGGCTAGAAAGAGAGAGAGAGAGAGAGAGAGAGAGAGAGGAAGGGTGGAGGAGAGAATATGTGAGTAGGGAATGAGAGTGCTTTAAGACATGAAGTAACATGGTTCAGCTATAAGGTCGACTAATTGATAGATTTTATTGATTGACTTATCGATTAATTTATCGATGTATTGAGTGTGGAGTGATTGACTGTTTGATTTGATTTGATTGATTGATTGATTTGATTTGATTGATTTGATTGATTGATTGATTGATTTGATTGAGATGAGATGTGGACTGACCTGTGTGAGATCGGGGCTGTCGCCCTGATCTATCCCAACTCGCTGTGTCACAAAAAAGGGAGGGAAGAGAGGGGGGGTGGGGGGGGGGGGATGAGGGGGGGGGGGGGGGGCGAGGCAAACAACAACAACAATAACAACAAAACAAAAGAAACAAAACCAAAATGTAAAGCAAAACGTAAAGAATTGAAACCAAACCCTCCCCCTCCCCCCCAAAAGAATAAATAAAAACGAACCACAGAATTGAAGAAAAAAAACCGTATTTTTCTTTTTACGTGAACGAAAAATAAATAAAAGAGGGGGGGGGGAGGGGACCGTGAAGGAGGATAAGAGGAGGAGGAGGAGGAGGAGGAGGACGAGGAGAAAGAGGAGGAGGAGGAGGAGGAGGAGGAGGAGGGGGAGGGGAACGTGAAGGAGGATAAGAGGAGGAGGAGGAGGACGAGGAGGACGAGGAGAAAGAGGAGGAGGAGGAGGAGGAGGAGGAGGAGGAGGAGGGAGAAAGAGGAATCAAAACTGAAGCATTCGTTACGTCATGCAGCGGCTCCGAAAGTATATAAACGAACCAAGGACAACCGAGGAGGGGGAGGGGGGGAGGGGTGGGCGCGTGCACACCCACACACACACACACACACACCTATATTTGTGCATGTGTGTATGTATTATATATCCATATACATATATATCAGCCTGCATCTCACATAAGCACGTAAATATGTACGAAATCGCAATTCCGTTACATACGTACACGGCTATAGTGCTATTTCACCGTGGCTGGGTCGGGGCGGCCGAAGTGCTATTTCACCGTATAGCTGGGTCGGGGCGGCCGAAGTGCTATTTCACCGTATAGCTGGGGTCGGGGCGGCCGAAGTGCTATTTCACCGTATAGCTGGGTCGGGGCGGCCGAAGTGCTATTTCACCGTATAGCTGGGTCGGGGCGGCCGAAGTGCTATTTCACCGTATAGCTGGGGTCGGGGCTGGGTGAGTTCGGGTTTGACATTATTGACGGGGCTGAGTCGGCTCTATACCGAACGTCGCAACGCTCGACGCGGCAAACCGTTCAGTGGTGTGTCTCCCGTGGCTCAAGATTGGTATATAGTCATAAAACCACGTGGAGGATTTAAGTGTCCTATATGTACGGATTGTTTGTGCTTTCTAGTCGTGTATACGGAATTGCAATTCCGTAGATATCTGCGCATTTCTGTGAGATCGGGGCTGCACATGTACATACACACACGCACGCACGCACGCACGCACGCACGCACGCACGCACACGCGCGCACACTGACATCTGGAGAGAGCTGGTTTTGAAATGAATGGTGTGAGAACACAGGTTGGAGGCAGACAGCAGGTCACAGTGACTGCGGTGGTGGTGTGAGAAGAACATCCAAAAGGGGAAAGAGGACACTTTGACTAATGTTGACTTTGAAACGCAAAGAGGGAACGGAGGGGGGAGGGGGAGGGGGAGGGGGGGTGTAGGGCATACAAATGACACAAGACAGACAGACATTTTTTTGTTAGACAGGTAAATGAATGGGGTCTTTAAAGTCAACGTTAGTTAGAGTAGAGTTAGAGTTTGAGCCGTTGCGTCCCCCCCTTTTTTTGCTCCTTTTTTCACTTTTCTTTAATAAAATAAGAACGGAACCAAAGCATGTGAGAGGAAGCCTTTGACGATGAGGTTTTTTTTTTCCTTTTTTGGGGGGGAGGGGGGGGGGGGGGTTACTTTTTTTTATTTATGTAAAGCTTTATCAATAACAAGTACTCTGAATTTAATAACAGCCATTGCAAACGATTTTTAAAAACAGGAAGGAAGGAGGAAATTAGTCAAGAAAGAAGGGGGGAGAGAGAGGGGGCGATATAGACAGGAAAAAAAGCTTCTCGGGGGGAGAGAGGGGGGGGGGCATGCAGTGCAGGCATGTGAACAGGCAGCACGCTATAGGTGGTCCTTGGACATTACGCCGTGTATATGAGTAAGCTCAGTGGCTATATACCACACCGCCTGTAAAGTCACGATTTTGGCAAAGAAAGGCGAGGAGAGAGACAGAGAGAGAGAGAGAGAGAGAGAGAGAGACAGGAGAGAGAGAGAGAGGAGAGACATTGAAGGCGAGTACTGAGAAGTAGTAGTAGTAGTAGTAGTACCCGAATCCCCCCCCCCCCAGGACTCTGATCTAGGATCAGCTTGTATCCCTCGTATAAGGTTGAGGTTTAATACGACATGCAGATCCTAAATCAGGTCACACACAACCTTCCACATGGGGGGGGGGGGGGGGGGATCGAGGCTGCATCTCGATAGGTTAAAGTTGTCAACAACGTTTTTCCTATCACCGCTATAAATCGGCCTTCTCCGTCCTATTACAGGAGAGAAGAAGAAAACGCCGAGAGATGCGAGGTGTAGGAGAGAAGGGAGAGCAGGGAGAGCAGAGGAAGTGGAGCCGTTTTGTTAGGTTTTTATAACCGTACGAGATGCACTCCGGACCTCCCGGACACTAGGGGGGGGTGTCTTTTGCTCAGCGCGGCATCCCTGGGGAGGAGGACGGGGGGGGGGGGGGGGGGGGGGGGGGAGGACGGGTGAGTGAGACCAAACGGACGTTTATTACCTCTGCCACTTTGAGGAACTCTGACAGTCTGGTCATCCTGTTGAGGAAGATCCTGTAGATGTCCAGCGCGTCTTTACACTGGTTCTTCTTCATGTCAAAGTATTTCTCTGCAGAGAAGAAGGAAGTGCACGTATAAGAAATAAACATAGCGTTTCACCGTGCACACAGGGAGACGGAGCGTTTGTTTTTTTGCCGTTGTGGAATGAATGCACTCGAATGCAACGCTCAGCGATGCCCCCCGTACCTTCACCACCACCGTCGAAGCCCACCTCTTCAATATTGCTTTCCCTGTTTTTAACGATTTTATTCCAAAAATAGTGAAAGTTGCCAAGTTTAGTTAATGCTCTAATCCAGAGAAACATATAATATAGAAACATGTAATATCAATAAGTATATCTGAGGACGACCTAGAGAGAGAGTATGAATTAACAGCAACAAAGCAACATATTTATTTTTATCGGAAAAGCTAGATCAAACCTGTGATGAACGAGGCGTCACCGAATGAATAGTCTGACGTGGAATATGCTGTTTTTGTTAAGAATCTCTCAAGGACACTTTGACAGGGAGAGGAGCGGCAAAATAGATCCCCACACAGATTGTCCACACAAGCAGGGCAGATATATCTAGAAAGTTCCTTTTAAGGCCTATAGAGATTAGTGTTAGATTGAGTTCAGTTCACTTTGAATCTCCAGCAAAAGCATTTTCATGCTAAGGCGTTGCTGAGATAGAACGTTCACACAAGGTTGGGACGGACGGACGGACGGACGGACGGACGGACGGACAGACAGACAGACAGACAGACAGACAGACAGACAGACAGACAGACAGACAGACAGACAGACAGACAGACAGACAGATAGACAGACAGACGGGTGCCTCTGGGTCTATTCGTCCTTACATCTCGTTTATGGATCGCTGGTTCACAAATGTCACATTACGATGCTCTGACACAGGTGTGGTCCATGAGGACATAATTGTGAACACACCTTTCACCTTTCTAAAAACGGAACGTCCACAAAGGACGACGAGTGACTCAAATGCGTTGCAAAAACCCAGATTTCCATAATTAGCCCCGGTAGTGCTGGTTACTAGCATGTCATGATTTCATTGTACTGTAGTTTTTAGCTTAAGCTGAAAGACAAAACTACAAAATAAGCCTGCGTTGTATGACAAACAGCAAGAATATCCTATGTATACGGCTCACTCACAGCGCTGTAGACTGGCTATTTCTCTTCGCTAGTTTTTTTTAACCAGTTGTGCGTGCATTCTCCTACCTAGCATATTACAGTAGTTGTGTATTTATTTAAAGCAGTGGCTCTCACAGGTGTGATCCAGGGGCCCTCATGGTTCCTTGAGGGGGTTCCAAATGGACCCATTATAGGTCTGTAACTCTGAGAGTGTAACACATGGACCCAAATGGACCCTTACAGGTCTGTAACTCTGAGAGTGTAGTAGTAAAGCTACAAATGGAACCAAATGGACCCTTTTATAACTTTTAACTCTGATACTGTACAAATGGAATCAAATGGGACTCTTATGGGTCCATTTGCTTTTACTCTCAGAGTTATGGGGGTCCTTGAAATTAAAAGGTTTGAGAACCTGTATGCAATGGCTTATCTCTTGTAAAAAGAGAGACCAGCCTATTCTCCAAACCATCATATCTTATGCTTTGCTAGGTTGTATAAAATAATATTGGGTCAATTTAATTTGCAGGACTCGCCTCACGCACAGCTGCCTTGTCTGTGTTGTTGACATGACATGGGCTGCAGGACAGAACTTTTATTTGTGACAGACACAGTTCCTTTGCAGACAATACAATCTGCTTCTCATTGGTCAGTCACAAAGCTAAGAAAACAGTAGCCAACTTTTTCTGCATGTCAATGATGAGATAGTTCTTTGGCATTTCAAGCTTTCCTCACGGAGAGAAGACAACACAACAGTCTATCTGCAGACAGCAGAGCAGCCAGCGAGCCTTTCTCTGATCTGCAGTTGGGACCAGTCAGTGCTGTCAGCGCGCAGCTCATGCATGCAGAGTTATGAATAATACACATTCCTGGGTTCGGGCTGAAAGTCCACCTCTCACAGTGTTTTTCCACTACGAACCATTGAACGTGCATTCTAATACACATTGGTCTGTGAGCTTAGCGATACACTACAGGCGATACGCGTAAAACCCCGGACATTTGAAGGAATTTATAAAACCCCTCCGGACTGCCCGGACAGCCCCCCAAAAGAGGACTTGTCCGGGCAAAAGAGGACGTATGGTAAGCCTAGCAAATTGATGTCTGGTGTGTGTCTGTGCCTGCATGGGAGAGTCTCTTACCTAGCATATTGATGACCCCTTCATTGTAGGCAGCAAACAACCGTATGGAGTCTTTGAAGAGCAACATGAAAGCCGCGTTGATCACGCCATTGGTCAACTCGTTAGAGTTGGGCTGGAGGCAGAGAGATGAAAGAGAGGGAGACAAACACGACGGAATATAGAGAAAAAAAGACAGAGAGAGAGGAGGGGTGTTTGAGTAGTTTAGTAGAGAAAAACAGTCAGTATCATGGTCAGTACCATGTCAGTATCATGGCGGTATCATGTCGGTATCATGTCAGTATCATGTCAGTATCATGGTCAGTATCATG